>NC_068999.1:5456342-5457907 GCF_001194135.2 Octopus bimaculoides | reverse complement strand
TGTGTGTGTGTGTGTGTGTGTGTGTGTGTGTGTGTGTCCGTATTTGTACCCCCACCATCGCTTGACAACCGATGCCGGTGTGTTAACGTCCCCGTAACCTAGCGGTTCGCAAAAGAGACCGATAGAATAAGTACTAGGCTTACAAAGAATAAGTCCTGGGGTTAATTTGCTCGACTAAAGGCGGTGCTCCAGCATGGCTTCAGTCAAATGAGTGAAACAAGTAAAATAATACACACACGCACGTTCAAACTTTTATATATATATGTGTACGTACGTACGTATGTATGTATGTATGTATGTCATTATTAAGTTTTATTTCAAGATTTCTTGCCAAGAGAAAGAGCCGGTTTCTAACCTAGATCCAAGGGTCTTTTATTGGAATTTCAGCATCAACAAAAGGATATTTTTTCATGTATGTATATGTGCAGATTTGTATGCTTTGCTTTATGTATGCATGTATGTATGTATGTCCTTGGCATGACTTTAAACTGCATCCGAGGCCCTAGTTCAGGAATTCCAGGGTCTTGAGTGGTGCGGACCCACCCCTTAGCCACTATTGATCCCAGGTCTACTCTGACCCTAATTACAAGCACCTGTTAGGGTTCCAGTTATGGGTTAACTAGCATATGTGATGACAGCCCATTCGAGCGCAGGGACGCAGAAAGACACTTGGTTGGTGTCAGGTCACGCAGTAAAACCACAGCGAATGAGGGACTTCTAGCTGTTGCTACAGTGCCCTTCTGGGAGAGGGTCACTCTGATATAAAACCTGCCGTTTCACATGATTACAGGTCGTCCTGCTTTGGTACTAATCACGGAAACTCAGAGCGTGGTGCACGTGTTGTACAAGCGTTTATCACGGTAATCCAATGACGAACAGATGTCTTTTTATGGTGACTTCCCATCAACTGGAAGTCCCGTCCTGTGGTGATGTGTGCAGACTGAACCAGTTGGAAGTACACAGTAACTTTCGTCTGTCACCTATGGTTTAAACCATGCAGATAAGTCAACTGAGAGGTCATGGGTGGAAAGTCGGAATTATTATTGGAGCACAAGATTCGGCAATCAACTATGAAGATGGAGCAAATAGCATGCATGTATCTATATAAACCCGTTATACTCACACACGCACGCACACACATATCAGCATATAAAGACAGTCTAATTGAGATAGTCTTGTTCTTTTCACTTTCTTTTTTTCTTTCTCCTCCTCTATTTTATCCGTAGAAGAGCGTAGGCTCGAAACGTTAAAAACCTCTTCCAACTTTCCTCAACGTCAACAAAGCACGCCCTGTTTGTCTTTTTCTTTTTTAACCTCGGCTCCGTTTTTTTTTTAGATTTCTGTGTGTGCGTGTATGTATGTGTATATATATATATATATATATATATATATGTATGTATGTATGTATGTATATTTATATACAGGTGGTGGTATTAAGTTAGACATGGCCTGGGCCTATACTGGCTGAAACCTGTCAAAGTTATCAAAAGTTACATAAATACATATGTATGTGTGTGTGTATAACTATGTATATATATATATATATATATACATAGTTATACATA
>NC_068999.1:5453611-5455187 GCF_001194135.2 Octopus bimaculoides | reverse complement strand
AAAGCAAATGAAATGGCAAACCTGATTTAATTAGGAAATTATAAAAATAAAAAATATAGAGAGATTATTAATTATAATTATTATTATCATTATTATCATTATTATTATTATTATTATTATTATTATTATTATTATTATTATTATTATTATTATCAATATCAATATCAGAATTATTAGTATTTGACATGTTAAAAAAACATATAAGAAAAAGAAAGAAAAAAGAATTAAATAATTCAGAGAGGAGGAGGAGGAGGAGGAGAGAAAGAAAGAAGATGAGAAGAGAGAAAGAAAGAGAGGGTGAGAAATAGAGAGCGGGAAGGTGGTGGAAAGCGAAAGTAAAAGGCTTTTCCATTTTTAATTGACCAATCGCATTGTAATATATTGATATGCTTGCAGTTCATTGGCTGCTTTCGGTTGTCGTCGTCGTCGTCGTCATCATCGTTTTAGCCACAGGTTAGCAGTATTTATCCAGTCGTGTGTGTGTGTGTGTGTGTGTGTGTGTGTGTATTTACATGCACATACACACACATACGCACGTACACGCACACACATATACACACATAAGCAGGAAAAATAAGCAGGCACAACAGAACTCAAAAATCTATCGCGGGTGTTTACATTCCACCCCACACATACACATACACACACACCCAATCCCGCGATAGGTGAAAATCCGCGAAGTAGAAACAGTACTGTACTGTATATTTTTTTTTAATTATTTTTATAATTTGTATATATTTATTTTATTATAAATGCAAAACAACACCACGGAGGAATCGACGTAATCTTAAATAATAAACCGCGATAGGTGGACCGCGATAAGGCGAGAAATTACCGTATATTTTTATCAATATTTAGCAGAAGCAACAGAGTGACTCGAGGTCCGAGAGTTTCGTGCGGTAGCACTTATCAAAGTAGCGAGTTTACATAGTTGTTGGTAAATATATTTCCCTCTGGATTGTTCTAGAATAAATCATAATAATGTCACGTGGATAATTCAAATAGTTTGCCTGTTGTGAGGGGAATATAGTTTGGTAAGTGCCAACGTACGAAACTCTCGGATCTTGAGTCACTCTGTTACTTTTGCTAAATATTAATAAATGTGCGTGCGTGTGTGTGAGTGTGTGTGTGGTTCAAAATTTAAAAAAAAACGTAAAATGAAGACAGGTTTATTAGTTTGACGCTCAGGAAGAATGTAAAAGTCTTTGACGTTTCGAGCCTACGCTCTTTGACAAAAAGGGTTGAGAGGGAAAAAATGGAGCGATAACAGATTCGAAAAAAAAAAAAACAGACAGAGAGAGAGAGAAAAAAAATGTGTCGGGTTTAACGGTTGAACATGATGGAATGACTGGAAGAAAGAGGCTGGGTGAAAGGGAGAAAATAACGGGGACCTAGGTGAACTAGGGTGCACAAACGGGTGTGTGTATGTAAGAATGGTGTGTGTGAGTATGTATGTGTGAATGAGGGCGAGCGCGTCTGAATGTATGTGTGGGCGAGCTTAAAATCATGTGGGCCTGTGTGTGCGTATAGGAGCGTATATGAGTGTGTGTGTGTGTGTGTGTGTGTGTGTGTGTGT
>NC_068999.1:5449134-5450207 GCF_001194135.2 Octopus bimaculoides | reverse complement strand
ATATATATATATATATATGCCTGCATAAATCACTATATATATGTATATATACATATATGTGGGTGCATGTGCATGTGTTATATATATGTGTGTGTGTGTGTGTGTGTGTGTATAAAGATATGTATACATATATATATATATAATGTTAATATATATATAATGCTTATATATATAATATGTTTATATATATGTGTGTGTGTGTGTGTGTGTGTATGTATATATACATATATATATATACATGCGTGGGTGTGGGTGTGTATGTGTGTATGTATGTGTGTGGGTGTGTGTGTGTGTGTGAATTTTTCTTACAAAACAGGCCGCGTTTCCTTGTCAACACATTCTGTCTTAGCGAAATTCATTTAGGAGAAAAATTACGAGACTAGTCTCTGCAAGTTAAATGCCTTACAAATAAATATACGCCCACTCAGCATCCATGCATTGAGATGCAACAATGGGAACAAACCACAACAACCATGTATATCAACGTTGGTCACCGCCATTGGTCTGTTCATTCTGCTGACCGCCAAGCTAAGCCGTCTCAATGTCCTCCGGGGGAAGACCTCCTTTGAAGGCAAATGCAGACGGGAAAAAAAAGAGGGGAAACGAGGACACCACGACCAGCCCTGACCAGTCCACTTACTCATGTATTTTCCGCGGTCGCACTGGACTCGACTGGCACCAGCAAACCTGCAATGGACCTGGACATTCTCATCTGTAGATCTTCGCTCCCTCGCGAAGACAAGTGTTAGAATATATAATCTTATATATATATATAAACATTACTATAAACATTACACAATGCTTCAAGCGAACTACAGTACTCCCCTATATAGATCTCTAACCACTACACACATTTTTTTTCTCTGCTTGTTTCTCTCCTTGTTTCTTTCTGTGTTCCTTTCTGAGGAAGAGCGTAGACTCGAAACATTAAACACTTTTTTCAATTCCCGAGCGTTATACTAATACATCTGTTTGTTTTCTACACCACCTGTCTTCGTCTTTTGTTTGTTTGTTTTTGTGAATTCTCCCTATACATATATATATATATATATATATATATATATATATATATA
>NC_068999.1:5446485-5448810 GCF_001194135.2 Octopus bimaculoides | reverse complement strand
TAATAATTAGATGTTTGTAAATTTACCGAAGGTGACTCTCGTGGGAGCTGAGCTTCCCGCTTAAAAGCGGTCTTCAAACTGTTAATTTAAAGTTTATTCACTGCTTAAATACGAAGTCTTTAACTACAAGCATACACATATACAAACACCAACATCCACCCACACACATTCCCATACACAAGCACATATATAGAGAGAGAGAAACATGTACACCCACATATACATATGTGTATGTTTGTAATTAAAGGCTCCCTATTTAAACTGCGAATAAACTCAAAAATTATCAATTTGAAGACCGCTTTTAAGCGTGGAATTCCCATTAGTGTCACCTTTTGTAAACTTATAAACGTCGAATTAAGAAAGTGCAAAAATTATCCGAAGAGCCATTTCTATACATTTTTATCAAATAGATATACATGGCCGGGTGGTAAGAAGCTGGGCGCAGGCGAGGCCGTGTGGTAACAAGCTTGCTTCCCAACCACATGGTTCTGGGTTCAGTCCTACTGCGTGGAAACTTGGGCAAGTGTCTTCTACTATAGCCTCGGGCCGACCAAAGCCTTGTGAGTGGATTTAGTAGACGGAAACTGAAAGAAGCCCGTCGTATGTATGTGTGTGTATATATATATATATATATATAGAAGAAGAAGAAGAAGAAGAAGAAGAAGAAGAAGAAGAAGAAGAAGAAGAAGAGTGTTAATTGAGAAAGAAAGCAAACAATGCTGGAAGTATGTGAATGTTTGTACGTGTGATTATTATGTGCCTTATAGTGTACCTTGTTTATAGATAAAATACTACAATTAGTCGTTATTATTGACGGCACATGATCTGCTAGTTCATAGTAATGGAATTGAATGGCGACAGAGAGTCGTAAGAATCCGCAAAAGCAGCGAAGAAAAGAATTTTAGTCTAAGTCTGTTAAAGTTTTTGAGTCGTGAACTGTAAGTGCCGTTATTTCAGCAAATCTTTTCGCTTTTTGTTATAAAGATTTTAGCTGAACGAGTCTTTTCAGTTGGTCGAAGTGATGACATTGTTGAAGCGCCTCATAATGGCAATGCAAATAACTTGAGATTGTTAGAATTACAGGCCACAATTGGTTCTTTTCTGGCAGAAAGTTTGAAAATATTCATGCAGACAAAGATAGGAGATACACTTATAAATCTAAGAGACAAACATGTAAGAAATTTCTTCAGTTGGAATGGTTCCAACGCATAAACCACATTATCTGTGAAATGAAGAAATACAAGCATTATTCTATTTTATTCTAACTCCAAATATAACCAATGTGAAATAGCTGTGTTGTATTTCTATTTGAGCCGGTTGAAAGATTCTGTAAAGCGTTGACGTATGGAAGGTCATAGGGCTTCTTGGACAGATTGGCCGAAGTGCGTTTGACTTTTTAAAGGAAAATGGTAATGCTATAAAAGGTTGTTGTGTTTATGACAACCACAGTAGCATCAATGCCAAGAATAGTGGCTTAGTAAAGCAATTTAAAGAGTTTAAATTTCAAGAGTTTACGATCTACATTCCATGTTGTTAGATAGATTCGTTCGTTTTTTTTCTTTTTGTTTTTCTTTTCTTTATTCTTTTAATCCTTACTCGTGATATTTGAATTAAGACGAAATATACTCTGATCGCAGTGTATTATAGGTCTTTTGTGGGTCTAATCTTTCTCTATAACTTTTATTTATCTTCATTTTTGTATCTGGTTTGCAAGATTCTTTGCGTGAATTCGTGTGTTGAAACAAATTTTCATGTGTCTAGGTAAGGTCATTATGCCAATATCATTAGCACACGCACTGGTTCAATTCCGCTCATTTATTATTAGTCAATTGGTTGAATATCCAACTAACTAATCGATTGTTTGTCTACTTTGGTTAAACAGTAAGTCGTTTGTTTTTGGGTTTATTTATTTTTGTCAAAGCTCTTTCGTTGCCAATTACAACCTTTTCAATGACTTTTCTCTTCGTCCGTTATTTATTTATCGTTTTTTGAAATTTGAATAAATTTTACCTCTTGATGGATGCCAAATAGGAGAGAGAGAAAAAAAAAACGAATCAATTTCTCTGACAACCAGATACAACGGGGAAAAAGATACGATCTTTAAAATAATTATCTAAGGAACATATAGCCCCACGATCGGTCCCTAACAGAAAGTGGGGAACTATAAGAATTAGCAGAAACGAAATATGGATGGTCATAATTGATTAAATTATCCGCCAAAACTGTCAATCACGAAGCTTTATTTTAGGTTGTCAGATAATTTCGTTCGTTTTCTCTCTCTCTCTCTCTCTCTCTCTCTCTCTCTCTCTCTCTCTCTCTCTCTCT
>NC_068999.1:5443287-5445918 GCF_001194135.2 Octopus bimaculoides | reverse complement strand
TAGCACAGTCTATTTTGTACTATGGTCTCTATTGTTGCATGACCTACACTGCAGCCTGATCTATGGAATGTGGTGTATTCTATACAACGATCAGTGTTTTAGTACGGTTTATGTTGCAGTATTGTAGAGTGGTTTATGTTCTAATGTAGTTTGTACTGTACTGAAATCTGCATTTCAGCCTGGTTTGCGTCGCAGTGTGTTCTGTGTTATGATATGGTCTCTAGTGCAATGTTATGAAGATATAATCACTAGTAATGTGGCTTATCGACCCCAGTGTTCAACTGGTATTTATTTTATCCACCCTGAAAGGATGAAAGACAAAGTCGACCTCGGCGGAATTTGAACTCAGATTGTAAAGACGGACGAAATGCCGCTAAGCATTTTACCCGGCGCGCTAACGATTCTGCCAGCTCACCGCCTTGAGGGTCCTCTCCATATTAACTTCACATCAGTCTTTCTCGATCTATTTCATCCTTTCAATCTTTTCCTGGCAATATTTTTATTGCAATACACCACCAATGTGAAGCAATTAATTTTTAGAATAATCAAGTACTTCATGGTGTTCAGTAAGATAATTAACTTTTTTTCAATAAAAAGGCGTTTAAACAATAAAACAATAAACAATGAATGAATGAATAGAAAGTTGAATGAATGAAAGAGTAGTCGCTTGTTTTTAATTTATCATCATGTTTAGTGTTAAAAGCTTGTATTTGACGTGACGGTCCAAAGAAGAAAAAACAACAGCGTAACATCAGAAAGTTCTGTGAAAAGGAGTAGCTCAGTTGGCCAGCTTCTGTGTTTAGGAGGAAAGAGAAGGTGAGTGAATGAATATGTGTGTCAGTTTCACAGATAATTGGCAGGTTTCGTGTTGAATATCACCCAACATAAACGCATGATTGCGTTCCATTCTTGTTCTCTGTTTTTGTTCTTTCTTGTACGTCTGTGGCCTTGCTGTATCTCTCTTCAGATCCGGTCTCTTTCTATACTTTTGAAAACAAATCTGATAGGACAGGTCCGTGGTGACGTCATAACTCGAAAATCTGGAAATTTTTATTGGCGTCATTAATCAATCAAACTGTTTAAATTCCGTTTGTTGTTTACAAACAAGAAGTCCTGGGATCGATCTAAAGTATAGACTTGTTACATTCCTCATATAAAACAATTCCACTGTTTAAATTTAAACATGAGTACCTTTTTAGAGATGATTTTGCATTATATAAACAGCGATTGGCTCAAGGTTACGGAAGCACCCAATACCACATCCGGTTTGGAATATAATCTGTTATCTTTCAAGAAACAGAGTGTCTTGTGTCTAGATACAATGTTTGTAATATATTCTTATACTTAAAAATTTTCTAACCTCAAATTCATTTTTAATTCTACAGGTTTAAAATTTCATACACCACGTGATAAGTCAAGAATTATTTTTATTCTACTTTCTAATTTAAAATTACTAACATTCAAGAATAATTTTAGAATTTAAGAATTTCACATACTACATGGTAAGCCAAAAAATATTTTTACTTTATTTTTTAATTTTAAAATTTTAAATATTCTAAAATAATTTTAGAATTTAAGAATTTCACACACTTCAGGTAAACCAAAAAATATTTTTATTTTATTTTCTAATATAAAATTTAAAATATCCTAAAATAATTTTAGAATTTAAGAATTTCACACACTTCGTGGTAAACCAAAAAATATTTTTATTTTATTTTCCAATTTAGAATTAAAATTATTTCTGAAATATATTTAAACTTTTACATGATTTTAAAATTTCACCTACCATGTAGTAAACCAAAAGATATTTTTATTTTATTTTTGTAATTTAAAATCCAAATTATTTCTAAAGTACATTTAAACTCATATGATTTTTAAATTTCACATACAATATGGTAAACCAAAAATTGTTTTCTTTTATATATATATATTCTAATTCAGAATTAAAATTATTTCGCATCCTATTAAATTATTTCTCGTAGACTTTCCAATCTAATAAACGCACACAAACATACACGCACAGAACTTTAAATGGTTTCCCAAATAAGGTCTAAAAGCTTGTTACATGTATGTCTTCCACAAAATTGATGTAATTACTATAAAATGGAATTGATGTAATTACTATAAAATGGAACTATGGGATATGTGAACAACCCCATTAGTAGAGCCTAACCTCCGGTTTCTCTCTTCTCTAGCACTCGTACTAGCATTTACTGTGTGCATACAGATACACTCACACACATGTATATGTATGTGGGTGCATCTGCTTGCATCTATCTATCTCTATATGCATGTATAATTGCATATATATATTGATATATATATATATATATACATAATATGCATGCATGTAAGCATGTGTTGATGTGTTTGTATCTACGTATGTATGCATGTATATATGCACTATCATGTATGTGTACATATATTGTAATCTATATAATACTGAGTTCATAATTTCTAAAGATATAATTATATATTTATTCATGTGTGTGTGCACGCGCGCATATACATACATACGTATGTTTCTATATGCATATGTATATATGCATTGTATTATATATATATATATATATATATATATATACACATACACATATAAATATGAACGTTTATATGTGTTTTGTGTGTATA
>NC_068999.1:5442434-5443277 GCF_001194135.2 Octopus bimaculoides | reverse complement strand
TGCGTTGGTGGATATCACGCTGGTGGTAGTAGTAGTAGTAGTAGTAGTAGTAGTAGTAGTAGTAGTAGTAGTAGTAGTAGTAGTAGTAGTAGTAGCGTTGATGCCAATGCGGCTCTCGGCAGTTATCATGGCGATTGTAATCTATAATTGTAATCAAGTAGATATTTCGAGATTTTGAAGCCGCATGCTTAAAGGAACATTCATGAAACTAGCAGAAAGACCGCCTTCCGGGCGGTTTTCTACTATCCAATTGATAATATTTTCACATTTGATTCCCAATTCTAATAATTCTTGTGATATTTTACGCCTAATTATTTCTTTGTATAATAGTGCTCACTTACTGAGTAAATATTGCTTTCATTATTTTATAACAGTCATAATCTCTCTTTTTTAAAACAGACATCAAGGTAGTCCAACTACAGAGGGTAAAACAGTTTGTCAAGTGTTACCTTCCCCTCGAAGCAACATAGAGATTTCAATTCAGCAGCCCATTATATTTACAATACTTAAAGTATATTTTACAATATATGCCAACATATTGTACATTATTTACAATACATTCTGTAATAACATACTTTTACAAATAATATATAAATATTCATAAGACGGTGAGCTGGCAGAAACGTTAGCACGCCGGGCGAAATGCTTAGCGGTATTTCGTGGGTCTGTACGTTCTGAGTTCAAATTCCGCCGAGGTCGACTTTGCCTTTCATCCTTTCGGAGTCTATAAATTAAGTACCAGTTGCGTACTGGTTCGATCTAATCGACTGGCTCCCTCCCCAAAAATTTCGGGGCTTGTGCCTAGAGTAGAAAAGAATATATAAATATTCACACACACACACA
>NC_068999.1:5441499-5441998 GCF_001194135.2 Octopus bimaculoides | reverse complement strand
GAGAGAGAGAGAGAGAGAGAGAGAGAGAGAGAGAGAGAGAGAGGGGTAGGTATGCATATATTCATATATAAGAATGACATAACACAGTGATGGAAAATGCCAGACTTTGTTTCTGGACCGGAAACCAAGCTTAAGTTGCTGAGTTCCCGTTCATATATTGTTGAATAAGATTATTCTCCTGAATAAAGTAAGTTACGTGGTTGTTACGTGAACTATACTAAATGTATACACGCATACATGTATACAAACATACAAGTGTGCGTTGAGTGTATATATATGTATATAATGCTATGAAGCATGTATATTTATATATGTATATATGTCTATATATACATATGTATATGTATGTATATATATATATATATACATATAGACATATAGACATATACATACAGATATATATATGTACGTATGTGTATATATATGTACGTATGTGTATATATATGTACGTACGTATATATATATATATATATATATATATATATATATATATATATAT
>NC_068999.1:5437750-5438348 GCF_001194135.2 Octopus bimaculoides | reverse complement strand
TATATATATATATACATATACACATATATACATATATATATGTATATGTATATATACGTATTACATGCAGCGACAGACAGACAGACAGACAGACAGACAGACAGACAGACGGGCAAGCAGGCACGCACGCACGCAAACAGATAGGCAGACGTCCCGCTTCCCATTTCTCTCTCCAAAAGGTTTCCGCTGAAGCATCGTTGTGATGTTATCCAGTTAATATAGTTTATTAAAAAGAGTTTCCTTACAAAGTTAATCCACCGATTATATAATATACATTCGTTTGATAACAAATATACAAGTCGTGTTTAGCGGATTACTAATAAATACATCAAAGGTGCATAGAGATTTAGAACGTGTGTGTGTATACGCGGGCGCGCGTGTGTCCGTGTGTGTGTGCATGTGTTTGAGTGAATGTGATTAATGCTTAACAGAGCTAGTTATTCATTTTTCCATGATTCGAAACGATTGTTGTAGTTGCTCTTGTATTTGGAATATAAACGGTCGGTCATTAAAGGATTGTAGGAAGATCCATGCGATATATATATATGTATATATATGTATATATATATATATATACATATATATATGTATATATATA
>NC_068999.1:5436124-5437295 GCF_001194135.2 Octopus bimaculoides | reverse complement strand
CAAACACTTGTGCGTATAAAAAATTCGTAAATGTTCGACGATCTGATGGTTTGATGCATGCATTTCTCTATGAATGTGCGTTTAGCTTGAAGTCGTTATGCGTGCGAGTGAATGTTGATGTGTCTGAAATAGTGTGTTGTATATATGATTTGATATAGTTGTGTGTGTGTGTGTGTGTGTGTGTGAGCGTGTGTGCGTGTGTACTTTAATGAACATAATTAGTTCAATCAACAATATGTGAGTGGGAGGGTAACGAGAGGTGGGGATGTAGTGGGAGCATCTTAATGAGAAGAACAAGACTTTGATGTAAATATATGATGTTCATTGTATGAGTATCTTTTCTGGAATAGACAGACAGACAGACAGGAAGATAGAGCGATAGCTAGATAGATAGATAGATAGATAGATAGATAGATAGATAGATAGATAGATATAGATATAGACGTGGTAATGCTAATAAATAGCGTGATCAGGATAAATTATCCATATATTTGCAGAAAAATACGTTACCGGCCAGGCATGAGACTCAAACTCACATCAATGCTTCCAAAACAAACTTTGTTTGTTTACTTTCATCGTAAGTTGAATTTAACGTTAGCGCCTTATGAAGCTAAATTTATAAGTTCCAAAATTGCAGAAGATTTCGTTAGTGGGCAGCTTAGCTTAATGGTAAAGCACTTGACGCGTAATATTTATTAGCATTATCACGTTTTTGAGAATAAAAAAAAATTATTTCTCTCTCTATATATATATATATATATATAGATAGATAGATAGATATGTAGACGGACAGGTTGATGGATTGTTAGAAAAGAAAGAAGTGAAAATAGCAAAAATGTGAATAGAGAGAAAGTAAAAGAAAAAGTAAGCATGTAATAAAGAAAAAGTTTTAAAATCCTCCATTATTTTCCACTTCAAAAAACGTCTGATTTGTTCTGCGAAACCTTTTAAAACATGAACGACAGTAATGAAATGTTTCGTATCTGTCTGAAATATTCAATAATAGAGGCATTCAAATGTTCCTTAATGATATTTCATTAGAAATGGCCTTCACGAGAAGTAAACATACATACACATATGTGTGTGTGTGTGTGTGCGTGTGTGTGTGTATACATGCGAGCGTGTTTGCATATGCTCCCACAAGCGCACATATTCTGTTATCTTCGTTATT
>NC_068999.1:5434390-5435766 GCF_001194135.2 Octopus bimaculoides | reverse complement strand
TATATATATATATATATATATATGTATATATTATTTAAAAGAGTTCCAACTCTGTTTTTTATGTTTTATTTATATTCTTACAAAATTAATGTGATATAGAATGTGGAATTTATAATATAAATAGTAAAATGAAATGAAGTATTGAATGTCTTATTGAATATATGAAATATTGAGTATTAAATATATAAGGACATTAAATATATATGGACTAGTATGCTTTCCTGCTTTATAGCAGTCATCAAGCGTACATGTACATATATGTGTGTGTGTATGTGTGTGTGTGTGTGTGTGTGTGTGTATACACATACGTGCAGACATACGCATATACATGAGCAAAATTATATATATATGCATGTCTGTGTGTATGGGGGGGGTATTCTCTTTTCAATTCAATTCTGACCAGCTCCCAGCATTTTGACCACACAACAGGCTTCTTATCACTTTCCGTTTACCAAATGCAATCACAAGGTTTTGTCCGGGCCAGGGTCATGAAAGAGGACGCTTGCCCAAGGTACCACGCACTGGGACAGAACTCGAAACCGTGTGATTGAGACGCAAGCTTCTTACCAGCACAGCCAAACCGATTCTTTTGTCTTCAATTCTTCGAGTTAATTATTACAACGATGATTTCTAATCATATTAAAAGACATTAAATTGGAATTGGTGAAGCTGTAGATCAATTTCGATGTCATCGATCTCTCTACTTAACTTTTAATATGATGCGGGGGAGTTCCAGCTTGTTAGGAATATTCTGGAAATTGTTTTAATCGAAAATAATTGCAATCATTGTTTTATAATTAGCTTGCATGACTAACATCATCATCATCATCATCATCATCATCATCATCATCATCATCAATAACAATAGTTATTGTCATTATCATCATCATCGCTGTTACCATCATCATCATCATCATCATCAACATCATCAATTATCGCCATCATCACCATACTCGTTGTCATCGTCGTCGCAGTTGGCGGCGGAGGAGGAGTCACTGTTATCGTCAACATCATTCATTATCCTCATCATCATCATCATCACCACCACCACCACCACCACCACCGCCGCCTCCACCATCATCTCCATCATCATTATCATCATCATCATCATTGTTGTCAGATAGATAGATAGATAGATAGATAGATAGATAGATAGACATAGATGCATAGATACATGCATAAATATATACAGATACACATGTATAATACATATGTACACACACATATATATAGACATATATATACATATATATGTAAATATACATATGTATATATACATATGTATATGTATATGCATAATATATATACATATACATATGTATATGTATATATACATATTTATATTTACATATATATATATATATATATATATATAT
>NC_068999.1:5433502-5434065 GCF_001194135.2 Octopus bimaculoides | reverse complement strand
ATATATATATATATATATACCTATATATATATATATATATATATATATACAAGTACATATCCATATCCAGTGCGTGGAACCTTGGGCAAGTGTCTTCTACTATAGCATTGGTCCGACCAAAGCCTTGTGTATGTTGAGTCTTGTTGATTTTCTCTGGATTGGTGAATGTTTGAGTGAGTAGGTGTTTGAGATATACTCAGCCACTTAGACACTAATTCGATGAACAGAAGTAATCTTGTTACTCTAACAACTGGATACTCTTCGCCAAGAGACGAAAAATCCACCATCACCACCACCCCTACTCATACATATACATTCACACACACACACGCATATATATATACACATATATACACACATACATATGTGGGGGAGTGGGGGTGTACTATTTCAGATGTAGGTAAGCAACGTTTAAATCGAGACACCAGTCATTCTGATTGTAATTTCCGTTTTAGTTCATCTTATTTCTCGAGAAGTTCTATTATTAGCCTGGCCATTTATTTTTCACAAATGCAGATGTATATAAATGTGTATGTATGTGTGTGTGTGTGTGTGTGTGTGTG
>NC_068999.1:5429699-5433402 GCF_001194135.2 Octopus bimaculoides | reverse complement strand
AAACTAGTTTGATTCAAATTCGTTGGTACTCCGAGATTCTAATCTAATTGGTACTCCCGTGATGCTAATCTTCAACCATTTTGAATTTAAATGGGAGAAGTTGATTGTTATTATCGTAAGGTTGGCTGCGAATGGTCGGGGAAGGTCTTGCAGTGTCGCGGTTTGATGTTGGTATCAGCGACAACAGATACCAACCTTGCTTGAAAATACCGCATGCGATATCTTCAAGTAACTGTTGTCGCTAAGTTACAAACAACAAACCGCGATATATATACAGGGTACGGCGAATAAATTGTCATCGAAATTACACGACAATGAAAATAACACTGACGTCTCATTTTAACAGACTCTGCACTCAGACCATAAAGGCAGACGAAATGTTGCTAAGCATTTTGGCTCGTGTGCTAACAATTCTGCCAACTCACTGTCTTATAAGCCATCTGAATATTGGAAAAGAGTAATGTGTATCCTGACGATTCGCACCGGGTATCAAGACGCCGACATCATGACTGCTGCTCAATGCTCTGTGAACATCGTAAAGGCTGCAAAATGTGACAGGGACAGCCGCAACGGAGACTACAAAGCCGTGCTCAACCAGGTTCCGGAGCCATGTAGAGGTCGTGGTGGAAGCTGAGGGCGGCTGTTTTGAATAAATTCTTATCTCCCAGACATAACCTAGTTGATAAGCATTTTTTTTTTAATACTTTAATTTTGGGATGGGATATTGTGTTTTCTTTTCCCTTTGAGCAAACTCTCAAATCTAGCCCAAACACCCTCTGTATATTCCAACTCCTCGTTATTCCAGAAAATACCATCTCTACATTATATTATTCCTGCTACTGTATTCTTCACTTTCATCAACAACAGAACTACTTTCAGGAACATAAATACGACGTGGGAGTTTCTCATATCGTTTAGGCCTACGTAGAAAAGATTGTGGATCAAAGAAATGAGAAAGAGAGAGAGAGAGAGAGAGAGAGAGAGAGAGAGAGAGACGGGAGAAACAGTATAAGCTAATTAAACGGGATAATCTTTATCTGGTTGCTGGGATCTCTGGAATTAAGCCTTCCTTTATCCGTTTCATTGTTAACAGATTTGATTTTTCTTTCTTCTTTTGGGTATATTTTTGGGATAAAAATATTTCCGTTGGATTTATTTCAAGTCTTTTTCCGCTTCCTCTATTATTGTTTATTTATTTATCCAATCCTTTGTTTTGTATTCATAGATATTTAAAATATTCCTATTTCATTTTATTTCATAAATAAAATTAAGTTGTTCCCTTTTTGTCTAAATATTCAACACATTGTTTTCTATAAAATCTACTTTACTCAAATTTTCTTCACTGTTTTTAATGATGTTATGACAACCACCACCACCACCACTACCACACACACATACACATATACACACACGTATGCACTTATTCACCCACGTGCAGTAATAAAAAACATTTGCTATTCAAATTAGATTCACAACAAATATCCAAATATGGTTAGAAAGACATTTTTGTAAAACTAGAAGAAAAATCTCTCCATAACAAAAGAATCGATGTCGTCAGACTCTTATGGATCTATGTCGATGCCGATTGTCAAGAGTTCTTTGATAAATAAATGCACTTTAAGATGTAAGAGACCTGGACAAACCCTATACATAAACCTAACCGTAAACTAACTCAATTTTCTTGTAATCATAATCATGGAAACCTTCCCTGTCCCACAAAAAAGGGGTTGCGAGGAGAAGGAAAAGAGGGAACCGAATTGATAATGACGTCTTAAATGTATATTGTGCAGTTACGGTTATGTGGTAAGAAATTTGCTTCCCAACCACACGGTTTCAGCTTCAGTTACAGCGCATGGCACCTTGGCCAAGAGTCTTGTACTGTAGTCCTGGGCCGAACAAAGTCTTGTGAATGGATTAGGTAAACAGAAACTGACAAAAGTCCGTCGTATGTGTGTGTATCTTTGTGTCTGTCCCACCATCGCTTGATAACTGGTGTTGGTCTGTTTATGTTCCATTAGCCTAGCGGTTTGGTAAAAGAGACCGATAGAATAAGTACAAGACTTTAAAGCTAAGTGCTAGGGTTGATTTGTCCCGCTAAAAACCCCCAAAATTCTTCAACGAATGACGGTTCAACAAGTCACAGCTGCGGAAAACGATCATCTCCCTCCCCTCCCCTCCCCTCCCCCATGTGGCCGCCACTGTGCAGAGTCAAAGCTGAAGACATATTTCCAGTAGCATGCAGTATATTCTGGCATACAAGTCGAATTTTTCAGACCAAAATTTACGGCTCCAAAAAGGTACCTGCAAAGAAAAATCTCTGACAGAATGGCTATTCGGGATAAAAGATGTCGACTTATACGATGAATATAGACTTAAAAATTGATTTTTTTTTTTTTTCTTTTTACTGGAAAATCTATCTTGACGTATACTCCTTTGACTTCTATGCCGGAAAATACGGCACCCTACCTATCCTCGTTACCGCTTTCCCTCTCGCTACTGGACTTATGAAGAAAGGCGCAGGGGTGGCTGTGTGGGACCTTAGGCAAGTGTCTTCTTCTATAGCCTCGAGCTAACCAAAGCCTTGTAAGTGGATTTGGTAGGCGGAAACTGAAAGAAACCCGTCGTATATATATATATTGATTTCAAATCTCAGTGTTTGAACGTTTTGCTTATATATATGTATATGTATGTATGTATGTATGTATGTATGTATGTATGCCTTATGTATGTATGTATGTATTTGTGTGTTTGTGCTTGTGCCCTCTTCATCGCTTAACAACCGATGTTGGTGTGTTTATGTAGCGGTTCGGCAAAAAGAGACCGATAGAATAAGTACTAGGCTTACAAAGAATAAGTCCTGGTCTCGATTTGTTCGACTAAAAGGTGGTGCTCCAGCGTGGCCGCAGTCAAAATGACTGAAACAAGTGAAAGAGTACCACTCCCATCACCACCATTCCTACAACTCCCAACACGACACCAAAATTACAACCACCACCGCCACCACTATCCCCGCCATCACTGTCACCACCACTACAATTAACACTGCCGCCACAAGCGCCGGCACAGTCTCCATCACGACCACCACAACCACCACTGTTACCACTAAAAGTACAATCAACATAACCACCACCACCTACACCACCAGAGGCTACACATTTGTACTGCATGAACTTCCATACATCACTGATATTTACGGCCATCCATACATGTAGTGGGCGGCGGCGGCTGTGACAGTGACGAGGGCAGTAGTGGTGGTGGTAGTGGTAATGATGATGATAAAGAGGGGGAGGAGGAGGAGGTGAATGGTGGGAAAAGGAAAGGAAGGAAGGAATGGCAACGAAAAATAAAAGGAATCAAGACATTGCTAATATTCTTCCAAAGAATAGAAAAACAGCAAAAACAACAAACAAATGAGAAGAAGAAGGAGAAGAAGGAGAAGGAGAAGAAGAAGAAGAAGAAGAAGAAGAAGAAGAAGAAGAAGTTCTCCAACTGCAACAACCACAAAAGCAGACGACATAAATAATCTTCTATAAATATTTTCTTTTATTTAACGATACATCGTTTATCTTTCAGTGTATTTCAAGAACGAAGGCCATTAAATCGTTTGAGAGGATTCAGAAAATCTCAAATCTTGATATAATAGACTTCTGTTCTTGATTTTCTTTTTTTTCTTTTATATTTACATATTTCGGAGTTTCTTTAC
>NC_068999.1:5428437-5429199 GCF_001194135.2 Octopus bimaculoides | reverse complement strand
GTGTTTATGTAAATATATAATATGTGTGTGTGTGTATGTATATATCGTGGAACTCCGTCGGTTGCGACGACAAGAGCTCCAGTTGATCAGATCAACGGAACAACCTGCTCGTGAAATTAGCGTGCAAGTGGCTGAGCACTCCACAGACAAATATACCCTTAACGTAGTTCTCGGGGAGATTCAGCGTGACAAGGCTGGTCCCTTCGAAATACAGGTACAACAGAAACAGGAAGAAAGAGTGACGGAAAGTTGTGGTGAAAGAATACAGCTTTAGGGGTTTTCGCTCAATAAACACTCACAATGCTCGCTTTGGGAATCGAAACCGCGATCCTTCAACCGCGAGTCCGCTGCCCTAACCACTGGACCATTTCGACGCCCACACACACTACAATGTACAGGGGTTCCTTGAGACATGTAATTTATTTTAAGGGTTACCCAAGGGTAGAAAGGTAGAGAAACACTAATGTAGAGGATTTCTTTATAGAGCAGACAATAAACAGTGATGAATCAAAGAATGTGTATGTATATGTGCATGCATAAGTTAGTGTGTTTGTGCGTATCTGTATGCATGTAGGTATGTGTGTGTATGTGCGTGCATGCATGCACGTATAGTATACTCTTTACTCGTTTCAGTCATTTGACTGCGGCCATGCTGCAGCACCGCCCTTAGCCGGACCTAATTATTAAAGCGGAAAAATTATCAGAAAAGCCATTTATCTTCACTCTTTCAAATTCTATAGCAAGGATTTCCTATTCCTTATT
>NC_068999.1:5424452-5427133 GCF_001194135.2 Octopus bimaculoides | reverse complement strand
GGGGGGTTGCAGCTGCGTAACCCTTGTATCTCTTCTACTGTAAGACACGTGTCTCTATCCTTCTGTTATTCCTTTAACCCCTCATCAACTGGCCCAAAGCCACCTCTCTCAATGCTACTCCCACCAGCCGAAGGGACTTTGTCTTGCTAGTTACTTAGCATCTGTACCATTGCTGGTGTCACGAAAAAGGCACCTAGTACACTCTGTAAAGTGGATGGCGTAAGGAAGGACATCCAAGACGTAGAAACCACGCCAGGGCACATGATAGAACTTGGTACAGCCCTCTGGCGTACTGGCTCTTGCAAGACCGTCCTGATGTAATTATGTAAATTAGGTTTCCAATGATACTTGATACAACTACAATTTCCCATATATTGGAGCTACTTTGGTTCTCATTGTGGTTCCATATTTCTGTCAATAATAATAATCATAAAGCTTAAAATAGCTATCTTGGAGAATAGTTATTAATCTCTTAAATTATTAGTTGTTTTTCTATTCATTTTAGTAATTTATCTATAATATTCTCCAGCCAGAATTTTTATCCAGTAATCAAAAAAGACGTTTGTAAATAAATTCACAACAAAAAGATACAGTAAATGTTTTATCTCTGATCATTTTCGGAAAGTGACTCACAGTAATTAGGTTGTCCCTTGCGGATCTTTTAATGTGTCTAAGTTTCAGTAAGATCCATAAAACAAAAGATCGTATGATGAACCAGCTACTATTGGTTATAATTTTTAAACCATTTGGTAATTCAACATTAATACACATCATTTTTTGGTTCTTTTATCATTTAGCATTCGTGAAATTGTTAGTATGTCATAAAGTAGTCTACATTTACACCTCAAATTATCTATTTAACCCCTTGCCTGCCATGGGCCCCATTTGGGGATCTGCTAAAAACAGTTTCCCTGCCGGTTGTTCGTTGTATTTAAAGCGAATTGTTTATGTGCATTACCTTTGCAGAGGTGTGTCTAATAATATTTAGAAGTTAAAGTTTGTCATTATTAGCTCTGGATAATTCTAGAGGACATTTTATGTCATAAATCGCAGTTTTTGAACTACAAAAATATTGACTGTTTTGTGTTAACAACAAACAAGATGAGGACAAATATCCGTCAAATGTAAATAAAGTAAATAATGTATCTTTTTCACTGGTGGCACTCCACCTTAGAAATAAGAACAACAACAACAAGTTCTATGTCAAAAAATATTTATTAGAATCCAGAAAGAAGAAAAATTGTAATTCCATATCATCATCATCATCATCACTGTAATAATAATAATAATAATAATTATAATAATGTTTATTCCTTGCTCAACCAAAAACCTGGTTAGTGTGCCTACCTCATATGAAAGTACTTCCCCAAATAAACCATTCTGTGAAAAATGGAAGTGCCGGAGGAATCCTGAACAACCAACTTACATTGTGGCAGGTTTTGCACATCGATGCCATAAAAACATTTTTAAAAAAGTTAAATAAATAGGGGCAGGAGTGGCTGTGTGGTAAGTAGCTTGCTTGCCAACCGCATGGTTCTGGGTTCAGTCCCACTGCGTGGCACCTTGGGCAAGTGTCTTCTACTATAGCCTCGGGCCAACCAAAGCCTTGTGAGTGGATTTGGTAGATGGAAACTGAAAGAAGCCGTCATGTGTGTGTGCGTGTGTGTGTGTGTTTGTGTTTTTGTGTATGTGTGTTTGTCGCCCCAACATCGCTTGACAACCGATGCTGGTGTGTTTATGTCCCCGTAACTTGGCGGTTCGGCAAAAGAGACCGATACAATAAGTACTAGGCTAACAAAGAATAAGTCCTGGAGTCAATTTGTTCGACTAATGGCAGTGCTCCAGCATGGTCGCAGTCAAATTACTGAAACAAGTAAAAGAATAAAAGTCATTGTGACATCGCAGCTCATTTATTAACATGCAAGTGGCTGAGCACTCCACAGACATGTGTACCCTTAATGTAGTTCTCGGGGAGATTCAGCGTGACACAGTGTGACAAGGCTGACTCTTTGAATTACAGGTACAACAGGAACATGAAGAAAAAGTGAGAGAAAGTTGTGGTGAAAGAGTTCAGCAGGGTTCACTACCACCTCCTGCAGGTGTTTTCGCTCAATAAACACTCACAATGCCCGGTCTGGGAATTGAAACTGCGATCCTGCAACCACGAGTCCGCTGCCCTAACCACTGAGCCATTGCACCTCCACAACTGTGTCACTATTAATCAGACATTTGGAACAGGAATTAATATAGAATTTTGATGGAAGATTTTAATTTAGTCCACCTTCAAACAGTAACTTGGTATCATACAAGCAGGAGGAGTGGTCTCTTGATACCAAATCCACTTGTGGGGAGATGGGCAGTTTTTTTTATTGTTATTTACTTTATTTTTTTTTTTAACATAACAGCCAGAGCCACGATGTTTCTGGGTCCCGGTTCCAACACATTTACATTATTCACAGAAATGGTGGCCCAGAGAGCCACACTGTGGCATCTCTGGATCCAGAAGAATGAAATGAAAGAAGCCTAATATGGGATGGAATGAGAGTTTGATGTTTGAAATTTCTTCCCCATGGGGCATCGATGAAGTAAAGAGAAATAAAAATAGATAAAACCAGGAATCAAAACCACTTCGAGGAAATTTGGCTTGCTAGGTCACCTTCAGGATCTTGCAATGCTCCACA
>NC_068999.1:5421808-5423396 GCF_001194135.2 Octopus bimaculoides | reverse complement strand
ATATATATGCATATCATATCACATAGTTACATAAGATATTATATATATATAATATATATATTACATATATAACAAGTATACACATATTGCATTACATATATACACACACACATATATATATACATACATATATATATATATTAATATATATATATACACTCACACATGCATATATGCATACATATACATTTATGTACATACATATATATATATATATATATATATACACACACACACATAAACATATGTATATATGTGTGTGTGTGTGTGTGTGTGTTGCACAAATGTGTGTTTGAATGTATGTAGAATTGAATGTACATACAGCAAGGAGGATCAGATAAATAAAATGAAGAGATCTGAAGGTCAGGAAATGACAATGGAAGAAAATGTCCATAAAAATAGCCATTAGAGGGAGATGGTCAAGACACGAACAATGCCAGGTGAGGACGCAAAAGGTAACTTCCTTTCACCTTCTTTCCTTACATATATACATCTATATATATGTATATATATTAAACTGATATATATATATATATATGTATACACATATACAACATATATATAAAAACACATTAAAAACACATATAAACATATTTTTATATATACATACATACATACACACATATAGATAGACACGTAAACATACACATAAATGCATACATAAATATCTATATACATACATACAGAAATATATATCCTTACATACACAGATATATGCACATACATGCATGTGTGCGTGTATATATATATATATATATATATATATATATATATATATATGCATAGATCACGTGACTGATCAGGCTATTAGAGGTTGTTACACATCGCTAGTCACAATGTGCTTTGTATCGTTTCAGAGTTTGAATGATGCTACTCCAGTGGGTGAGGCGAGAGCAGGCCAACAATCCCCCCTTGATTGAAAGGGGGGAATTGAAACAATGTAAAATGAAAAGTGTTGCTCAAGAACACAATGCACTGCCCAGTCTGGGAATTGAAACCATGATCTAGCAATGCTCTAACCACTACGCCACGTGCCTTCACATATATATGTGACCAGGTATTTACACAATAATTTCCAAATGCACACACACACACACATACATACACACTGCATGTGAGTGAGAAATTTACAAAATTCTTTTTTTTTTTAATTATGTATATATGGCATAAAAATGCATAAATGAAAGCTGTGTGAGAGAGAGAGAGAGAAAGAGAGATGAAGAGATAGAAAGAGAGAGATGAAGAGATAGAAAGAGAGAGATAAGCATTGAGATAGAGAAACAGAGAAGTAGAGAGAGAGAGAGAGAGAGAGATAATGAAAGAGAGATAATGAAAGAGATAGACAAAAAAAGATAGACAGAGACAGACAAACATAGACAAACAGGGAGCGACAGAGATAGACAAAGAAAAAGATAGACATAGACAAATAGAGAGAGATAGACATAGACAAATAGAGAGAGATAGACAGAGAGAGAGAGAGAGACATACAGAGTTAGAGAGACAGACAGAGAAAGATGTAGAGAGAGACAGAGAGGTAGAGAGAGACAGAGAGGTAGAGAGAGACAGAGAGGTAGAGAGAGACAGAGAG
>NC_068999.1:5417020-5419465 GCF_001194135.2 Octopus bimaculoides | reverse complement strand
ATATATATATATATATATATATATATGTATATATATATATAAATGAACCTACCTTGGGCAATTGCTGTTAACTGTGTTTTCTCTTCGGGGCTCAATTTTAACATTGTACAAATAACTGGGATCAACATTTGTCTCTCATCTCCAGCTTTCAACATAACAAACTGGAAATACAAAGTACATGAGTAGTAGTAGTAGTGGTGGTGGTGGTGGTAGTGGTAGTAGTAGTAGTAGTAGTAGTAGTAGTAGTAGTAGTAGTAGTAGTATAGCCCCCACCCCACCAAAACCGAGGTTGGTGTCCTGAATGAGCAATCTTATGATCATCAAAGGCTTTTTCGGATCTGACCAACCATCTCTTTCTGTCCTTCGGCCATAGTGTATCTAGGATTACATTAGCTAATCTGGCACCGATTTTATTATTCTAGAGATAACAACTTATGTGATTCTGGTGAGATTTCGCTGTTAACCTCTTCACTGGGTGACAAAATTGTCTTTAGACTACATATTCCAACACACACACACACACACACACACACACACACACACACACACACACACACACACACACACACACACACACACACACACACACACACACACACACACACACACACACACACACACACAAGTACATAAATGCATATATATGTGTGTGTGTATATGTGTGTGTGAGAGAGAGAATCTCTCTCTCTCTTTCTTCCTTTCTATCTTTTCTCTGTATGTCTCTCTTCCTCTCCTTTCTTTTCCAACACTGTTTCTCTTTTACAGCAAGATTCCTATCTCTATTTCTCTATTATTCTTTGAACTTCTCATCAACTGGCACTAAGCCACCACCCACCTCAAAAGTTCTGTCCCTCCTAGTCAAGGGAGGGGGGGGAGTCTTTGTCTTGCAAGTCACTTGGTGCCTCCACAGGTGACAGTGCCACACGAAAAGCATCCAGTACACTTTGCAAAGCGGTTGGCATTAGGAAGGGCATCCGGCTGTACAAACCATGCCAAAGCAGACAAGAGAGCTTGGCACCATCCTGGTTCCCTAGCTCTTGCCAAACCATCCAACCCATGACAGCATGGAAAACAGTTCGATGATGATGATGACTAATCATATATAATACAATTGTAATGATGTATAAAGCAATTTATGGTGATATATACCTTGAGGAAAATATTCTTCAAATACTCTAAATTAGCCGATTCTTTCTCTCTTTCTTGATTCCGCTCTAAACGACGGATTTCTTCCTTCAGAATTTTGGCCTGTTCAGTCAAACGCATCACAGTTGCTTCGCTTTCGTTTAGTAGCTGAAAATAAATAAATAGATAAATAAACAAATATTCAAATTTTGAAAAAATCTATAGATTTTAAAATACAATAAATCATAATGTCATGATTTACAACAAAAACACAAAGAGGAAGACATGCAAGACACAAATCCAGCCTTCTCTCTCTCTCATGAGAGCATGGAACGTGGACATCAAATGATGATGATGACGACGATGATGATGGTGATGACAAGGATATCTGAAGAATATATCTTACCTGAGCCAGGTGATCACTCCTCTTCTGTGCTGAATCGTAGCTTGCTTTCAGCTCTTCTTCATTAAACACGGGAGGTTTCACAACTGAAACAGACATATTTGTTGACATCAAACATCTGCGACCTGTCATTTATGTCTTTCACCATTAATAATAATAATAATAATAATAATAAAAACAATATAAAAGGTGGTGATGGTTGTGGTGGTGGTGGTGGTGGTGGTGATGATAATGATGACAACGACGACATGTGATTGATGAGGATGGTGATAGTAGACGTGTTTGATGATGATGATGATGATTAATGATTAATGATGATGGTGTTGGTAGTGGCAGTGGTGGTGTGGTGACATTTGGTGGTTGATGAAAAAGATGAGGAGGAGGATGACGATCATTGATGATGACAACTTTTTAAAAGTGAAACCAGTGAGCTTACCTTCTTGTTCCGGTTGAGTGAGAAGCTGTTCAAAGCTAACCAATGTAGACAAACCCGGATTGCTGTTCCCCTAAAGAGGAAACAAAAATAAGAAAAAATAATATTCTAACAATAAAAGTTATTTAAAAATAAATAATGAGTTCAAATGATGATGGGGTTGACATTATCATTCATTCTTTCGGGGTCAATAGAACGAGATCCAATTGAACACTGGGGCCAACACAATCGATAAGCTCGCTCCTTAAAATAGCTGAGCTTGGGCCTAAAATTTGAAATCATTATTATCATTATTCACGAGGGGGTGCTGAAAAGTTCCTGGCTTTAAGGGTACTGCAAAAGGCCTGGGTGGAGGCCCAACCTTCAGAGTTCTTTTACAGGGTTTAGAAAAATTGAAGGGCTGCTGCAATAAGTGTGTGAGTCTGAGAGGGGAATTTGTTGAATAAAATCATAATTAACTGAACCTCTTCTGTCTTCTTTCACC
>NC_068999.1:5415984-5416326 GCF_001194135.2 Octopus bimaculoides | reverse complement strand
GAGAGAGAGAGAGAGAGATACAAACATACACACATTATTAGATGTATACATACCTAAGCAAGCAGATACACACACGTAATACGTATATGCGTATATATGTAGGCAGGTGGGGAGCGAGATAGAATAGATACACAGACAGACATAAGTCGGAGAGATAGATAGATAGATACACACACATGTACATAAGTAGATAGACAGACGGACAGACAGACAGGGAGATAACATCGACTTGCACATATATTATGTAAGGAAACTCAACAGACTTCTGGGAGAAACTAGGTCCTTATATTTCTGTTGCTTCCTAATACTGTCAGATTCTGTGTGTGTGTGTGTGTGTGTGTG
>NC_068999.1:5415314-5415974 GCF_001194135.2 Octopus bimaculoides | reverse complement strand
GTGTATTTTTTCTTTTTTCAATTTTTAATTAGACTTGCAGTTCGTCAATTTAAGCAATTTACATATTTTTTGCTGCCGGTGTTGATGTTTATTGGTGTTGTTGGTGTTGTTGGTGTTGTTGTTGGTGGTGGAATGATGCTGTTGGTAGTGATGCTGCTGCTGTTGATGGTAGTGATGGTTTTGTTGTTAGTGATGATGATGATGACAAAGATGAAGTTGATGTTGTTCTTGGTATCATAAGTGGAATGACGATACCAGCAGATGTTTTTGTCATTGTCATTATTATTGGTGGTGGTGGTGACGATGATGATGATGGTGGTGGTGGTGACGATGATGATGATGGTGGTTGTGGCGGTGGTGATGGTGGTGGTGGTAAGTGATAACTCTGGTGTTGTTATTGACGATGGAGGAGGCAATGATGATGTCGAAGGCGGTGGACGTGATGACGATGACGACAATGATGTCAGTGGTCTGAGTAGTGATGCTGTTGTTGTTGCTGCTTCTACTGTAATCATTGTTGTTGTTGTTGTTGTTGTCGGTGGTGGTGGTGGTGGTGGTTTCCAAAGATGTCAGTCAAAACATTTTCAAATGCATTTCATTAAGTTGGAAATTACCAAACGGATCAAAATTTAATCAGTGCGCCAAACGACTTGAGAGAGA
>NC_068999.1:5410744-5414267 GCF_001194135.2 Octopus bimaculoides | reverse complement strand
CACGAAAAAAACAAAAGACGAGGACAGGTGGTATAGACAACAAATGGATGTATTAGTATAACGCTTGGGAACTGAAAAAGTCTTTAATGTTTCGAGCCTATGCTCTTCAGCAGAAAGGAACACAGAAAGAAACAAGGAGAGAAAATAAAGAATGTGTAGTACCTTGCGATCTATCATGGCGAATGCCGGACAGATATATATATATATATATGCATACACATACAAACATACATACATACAGGCACATATATATATATCTTCATATATACACATGTATATGGCTGTTTTACATCTGTATTTGACCTTCCTGGCATATTCCATACCAAAATCTAATCTCATACGCAGACACCACTTATATATAATTCTACAGAACTTTCACACAACTTAAAACACAGAAAAGTGCAGAGTTAACAAAAATAAACACTAAAACTAGTAACAAACTTCAAAGCTATGTGAATACAATGATATACGTAAGCATGTGTGTGTGTGTGATGGCGTGCAAATTACTTAATTGGTCAGTTTGCTTATGTAGTTAATTCTAACGATTTCATGCTGCCAATATACTGTATATTACCATATATCAGTGATAATCTTGAGTCAACGCAAGAGAACAAGAGTTGCATGTGGAGGTATGGCATGGTCTGAGGATTGCTACTGAGAGACAAAACTATTGAAAAGGTTGCAAGTTGCAACAAAAATATTAGCAAAAAATTTTTTTTTTAAATACGTAAATGAGTGGAAATCAGACCAGTGAGTGTGTTAAATTAATAAGGCACTAAAAGAGAATTACTCTCTCCAGACACAATTAAATATGCTTCAACACACAAATTCAGATAAAGAATCTTACAAAGCGCATACAAAAATGAAATAGAGAAACTGACAGACAGACAGTCAGACACCTACATACACACTGCCACCATCATATATCAGTATGTATATCAAATTAAACACAGAACCGAAACAGCTACTAATAGTTTCATGCTTTTATGATACTTGAGCAGGCATATTTATAAAATACATCATGACTCTCAAAGCAATCTTTCAGGATTTGTTTATGCATTTCATATATACTATAGCATGGTTATGTGATCAAGACTTCACTTCTCAACTGTGTAGTGATAGGTTCAGCCTCACCGTACGATGCATTCAACATATGCCTTCTACTGTAGCCCCAGGCTTACCAAAGCCTTGTCGGGGTATTCAGTAGATGGCAATTCAAAGAAGCCCAGCATGTAATCATGTACATACTTATATGTGTAAACACACACACACACACACACACACACACATATAGAGACAGAATGACAAACTTTATAAAACTTTACACAAGACACACACACACACACACACACAGATGTATACAGGGACACACAGATTTACATACATACATAAATACTTTATCAAGAATCACACAAGATAACTCTGGTTTCTCAACAAGTAAATGGAATTCAAACTATCATATTTCAAATAAACAAAGAAGGAAGGAAAATGGTAAAAAAAGAAAAAAGGTAAAGATGATACGAGGAGAGGAAGAAAGAAAGAAAGAAAATGAAATGAAATGATGATAAGTGTGTACGTAAATGAGATGAAATACTCAGAAAAGAAAAAAAAAAAAACTATCAACCATTGAAAAGATATCATCTGGAAATGGATAAAAGACAATTTAACATTCTGCCATGGAGATGAGATATGAATGGTTCCCTGTTACGTAACTTGAAAAACAGAAAATAATGCAAAAGATAGAAAAAAAAATAAATGTTGGAATTGGCAACGAATACAAACTGCAACATTTTGTTTCGATATAAACACTGTGTATGATCAATGTTATTTATAGATTTTAATGTCGATGGGAAAAAGAAAACTGAAATATTATCTGGAAAGAGAAACAGGTATTGTTATAAATATTGGCAAAGAGTGGGACACAGTTTCTGGTTCAATCCCACAATTCGGCACCTTGGTCAAGGGTCTTTCTTCTACTATTGCCTCAGGCTGACCAATGCCTTGTAAGGGAATTTCATAAATGGAAACTGTGAGGAAGCCCATTTTGTGCATGTGTGGATATATGTATACACATATATATACATATGTACTTATACATGCATACATTTTGTCCAACCCATGCTAGCATGGAAAGCGGATGTTAAACGATTAAATGATGTACATATATATATATACATACATGCACATATATATACATACATATATACATACATGCATATATTCTTTTATTCTTTTACTTGTTTCAATCATTTTGGCCATGGCCATGCTGGAGCACTATTTTGAAGGGTTTTAGTTGAAAAGTTGACTCCAGGACATATTTTTTTAAAGCCTAACACTATCAGTCCGTTTTGCTGAACCGCTAAGTTATAGGGGACATAAATACACCAACAGCAGTTGTCAAGTGTTCAAACACAAAGACACACACATACACACATGTATATATATAAATATATATTTTCAGGATTAAATAAAAAAACAAACAGAAAATATGACAAACACTAATTCCCCAAAACGTGTAGTAAAATAAGACATATATATAGAGAGAGATATATATATGTATATGCGTGTGTGTGTATATATATATATATATATATATATATATATATATATATATATATATATATATATATATATATATATATACATATATCTTCTATAATATAAATTGGACATGGGCGATCGTTGTATTCTTTCTTGTCTATCTCCCCTCCTCCCCCACTCCTCTTCCCTTCCCCAGCCCTCAACTAATCACGTGGAAGCGTTACAGACGGGCTAAGTAACGGAGTGACAAGTAGAATTATTATAAGATAATAATGCTTTCTAGAATAAGAACATGGCCTGAAGTTTGGGGAGTAACGATTGGTTGATCAACTGAGAGCAGCACATCACTAATCCTTTATTTTATTAAACCTCGAAACGATGAAAGGTAAAATCAACCTCAACAAGGTTTTGAACTCACAGCGTACACAAATGAAAAGAAATTTACAAAAACGTTTTCTTCAATTCTCTAACGATTCAAGCAGCTCTTTGCCATGTTTGAATACTCATCGCTTGACACTTGAAAAATAATAACCGATACAAGAGGGAAAAGGATATATCAGAAGTTTTCTCTCTTATGTCATTGCATTCATTGTTATGTGGGAGGCGAGAAGGAATGGATAAGGAAGACCAGAAACACCACCATACAAACTGAAACATGTACACACTTCAAGCTCATTGTGTAGCTGAATGTTGCACTGATTGACTTCCATAATTTTCAATCTTTATCTTGGGGGGGAAACTTAATCTGTATGTGGCCAAGGAAAACCATCATTGGGAAACAGAAAACAAATTGGGAACTGAAGAAGTCTTCTATACGTGTGTGTGTGTGTGTGTGTGTGAGTGAGAGAGAGTGTGTGTATGCATGTACATATATGCATAAGTGTGTATATGATACCCACATACAAACACAGACATTAAATGATAATGATATATATATATATATATATATATGTGTTTACTCCGGTATATATATATATATATA
>NC_068999.1:5409729-5410344 GCF_001194135.2 Octopus bimaculoides | reverse complement strand
ACACACACACACACACATGCAAACATGATTATAGAACAAGTAAATGTGCACAAGAGTGTAGGGGGTGGGGGAAGACATGCAATGTGGAAATGTTTTGCAATATTGTATCTTTTGCGTTTTAATTATGACAGCATAAGTATATCACACACAAACACACACACACACACACACACACACACACACACACACACACGCCTCAGCCATGCAAATGTATAGTTATTAATTTCATTCCAATACTTCATCAATATATTGGTGTTCAATTGTCACCACCACCACCACCATCCCTCGATATCTTGGGCTTCAGACCTGAAACCCTAGATTCTCAGCTCTGTAATTAAGAAACCCCAATTAACAACACATTTAAAAAAACGTTCATTATTGAAATGGATAAAAGATTCTCAGATATATCAGCAGCCAGTCATTCAAGCTTCTTTCAATTACTAAATGAAAAATCAGCTACTTTAAACATAAAGGTTTTTGGATAGTAGCAGTAGTAGCAGTGGTGATTTCAAATTTTGTCACAAGGGCAGCAATCTTGGGGAAGGTGTACGTTGATTACATCAACCCCAGCGCTCAACTGATACTTATTTTATCACCCCCCCACCTCGCCCCCAA
>NC_068999.1:5405390-5409695 GCF_001194135.2 Octopus bimaculoides | reverse complement strand
GGGGGGGGGGGGTTGAACTTAGGACATAAAGTCGGATGAAATGCCACTAAGCACTTTGCCCAGCATGCTAACGATTCTGCCAGCTCGCCACCTTAATGAGAAGAAGAAGAAGAAGGAGGAGGAGGAGGAGGAAGATTTTAGCACAAAGCCAGCAACTTCAGGGGAGGAGGTATCTAACTGGTACTTATTTTGTTGATCCCAAAAATAAGGCCCTGTGGCACCATGGGCAAGTGTCTTCTGTTATAGCGCTGGGCCGACTAAAGCTCTGTAAGTGGATTTGCTAGAGGGAAACTGAAAGAAGCCTTGATAACTGGTGTTGGTTTGTTTACGTTCCCATAACTTAGCGATTCGATAAAAGAAACTGATAGAATAAATAATGGGATCAATTTGTTCGATGAAGCCCTTCAGGGCAATGCCCCAGCATGGCCACAGTCTAATGACTGAAACATATAAAAGATAAATAAACAAATAAAAGAATGGTAAGGATTAATGAATGAAGGATTAATGAATGAAGAAGTTGTTTCCAGAGAATGGAATCAAAGAAAACTAAAAACAAACTATTTCTTACCCGATGGAAGGATTCCGTGTCAACAAATTCCATACCCTACAAAGAAACGGAAAAATAAAAGTAATTTTAAAAAATGAAAATAAAGAAAAGGAAATGATTTTCTACAGTTAATGAAAATGATGTTGTTTAATTGTTTGAAATCATGTGTGTGTGTGTGTGTGTAATGTTGTCACCCTCCTCTTTCTTCAGCTGATGTAGCCTTATATCTCCTCTGCAAGACTTGTTTCCATCCCTCTATTGTACTCTGACCTTTCATCCCTGGCATAAAGCCACCCATCATCTCAAAACTACTGTAACAGGTCCTTATTTTTTGTGCATTGGAAAATAATTCATTTGTTACATTAATAGGAAAGGGGTTTGACTGGCTCCCGTGCCGGTGGCACACAAAAAGCACCATTTAAGCATGGTCGTTGCCAGTGCCACCTAACTGGTTCCCGTGCCAGTGACACGTAAAAAGCACCATTCAAGCGTGGTCGTTGCCAGTACTGCCTGACTGGCCCTCATGCTGGTGGCACGTAAAAAAACACCAACTACACTCTCGGAGTGGTTGGCGTTAGGAAGGTCATCCAGCTGTAGAAACCTTGCCAGATCAGATTGGAGCCTGATGCAGCCCACTGGCTTGCCAGTCCCCAGATCCTGTCAAGCCATCTAACCCACGCCAGCATGGAAAGTAGAGGTAAAATGATGATGGTGAAAGTAATAATGTGTGTGTGTATACGAAAATGAGCTAATGAACTGAGAGAGGCCACTGACATAAATTCAGAAAGCAAAGATTTATAAAGTTATATTAAACACTAGATAAATTTTTATTTATCGAAAAATACCTCTGCTTTGAGTAAAACACCCAGTGGCAATTGCGAATGTAAAGGGGGCATAATTTCTAGAATCAAAAATCCTCCAGAATTTTTCAGACGTGAATAAGTAACTCAGCTGATCAAACAACTAAATTGATCAAACACAAAAAAATCTGAAAAATGATAAAGTTTATAAAGGGGAGGTAACTCAGTGAAGGGACATAACTCAGTTGAACATTTTTAGCCATCCTATAACTACCGACATACAAGTCACAGTGGTATATAGTGTAAATATTCAAATATCATGGCTATCTTTCCGAATCCTGCTGCATTTCACATGGAACTTTTGGTTCTGCAAACCATTTTAGTGTATAAGTCGACCTGCTTATTTCTGGCTGCAAATTTTGGTCTGCAAAATTCGACTTGTATGCCAGGAAATACCGTAATGGTTTAAGAAGAGTGGGAGGAAGAGAGACTGATGAGAGGAAGAGAGACTGATGAGAGGAAGAGAGACTGATGAGAGGAAGGAGGAGGAGCGGGAGGAAGAGGGCGAAGAGAGGGAGAAAAAGAGTGATGAGAAGGAAGGAGGAAGAGAGAGAAGAGTAGGAGGAAGAGTGAGAGGAAGAGAGTGATGAGTGGGAAGAGGTAGAAGTAGGAGGAGGTAGGAGTATCAGTGCAGGCAGACAAAAACAACTAAAGCAACAACAACAATAACATAGAATATGTGTCCAGCTTCACCACAGTTTTTTTATTCGGTTTTGTGTGCAAAAGTGGAATCGGTAGAGGAGCAGGTGTGGTGATGTATGTGTGTCTCAGTGTGTGTGTGTGTGTGTGTGCATGAATGCCTACATGTATGCATGTGAGTATGTGTGTGTATGCAAACACACACACGCATATATGTATCTACACACACACACTCACGCAGAGCATAAAACACAGATATCTGTAGATAATCATGTCATGTGTGTATGGATAGATAGATAAAGTGTGTGTATATATATATATATATATATATATATATATAGATAGATAGATAGATACAAATATGTCAATACACACACACACACACACACAGAGAGGTGTGCATGCATGCACGTTTATACACACACACACACACACGAATATATATATATATATTCACACATAAATACATATACACACATAGATACACACATATATATATATATACACACATATATATACACACACTCATATATATATAGACACACACACACCCACACACACACATTTGTACATCGGACATTAAACGACGATGTGTCATTCACAGTCACAATACATGTTCATCCATTCCACCATTCCAAACAGCAGAACTTCAGGAGGGAAACCTTGCCAGTGAACACCACAAGCAAACACCTCCCTCCCTCCCTCCCTCCCTCTCAGTCAAGCCCAGCCTCGTCCTCACACTTGGCTTCCGTTGGGTGACATTCAAATCCATCTCCTTACAAGACGCACGTCAATGTAGCAGACCAAACTTAGAAACCAACATGGCAAGATGAAGCCATAACAGGAACGTTTCTTCGTTGTTTTCTTTCATTTTGTGCCTGTCAGAAGAAAATTCTCTTACACCAAAACCAACCCCCTCTTCTTCTTCTTCTTCTTCTTCTCCTACTACTACTACTACTACTACTACTTCTTCTCTTCCAATGGTATTTCTTTTCTGTTTTCATCTTTCTCTAGGCTACAGAAGCTAGTATACTCAACCTTTATTTTTTATTCGTTTCTGTCGTTAGGCTGCGGCCATGCTGGGGCACAATCTTGAAGAATATTAGTTGAACGGATCAGCCCCAGACCTTGAATTTTATCTTGACTCTGGCACTTACTCTATCAGTCTCTTTTGTGAAACTGCTAAGTTACAGGGAAGTAAAGACACCAGCACCAAACACAAAGACAAATACAGGCACACACACACACACACACACACACACACACACACACACACACACACACACACACACGTGTATATATAATATATACATACATACACATACATATGTATGTATACATACATATGCATGTATGTATACATACATATGCATACATACATATACATACATATGCATGTATGTATACATACATATGCATACATACATATACATACATATGCATGTATGTATACATACATATATATACATATATGCATACACACATATACATACATATATATACATATATATATATATATGCATACATATATATGTATACATACATACACACACATACATATATATGTATACATACATATGCATACATATGTATATATACATGCATTTATATATGTATATATGTATACATGCATATATATAAGTATACATACATACGCATATATATATGAAGGGAAGAGAGAGAAAAGAAGGTGAAAGGCGAAAGAGAGAGAGAGAGAGAAGGAGAAAGTGAAAGAAGCAAGAGGGACACAGAGAGAGAGAGTGAGAGTGGGGGTGAGGGGTGGAATGGTCTGGAAATACTGAGACTGACCTCGCCCTGTTGCCGTTCTTCATGTCGAAGAATGTCAGAAGATAAATCAGAAGGTGAATCACTCGGGTCTCGGTCTCGGTCTGGTGGTTTACTAACATACTGTACAGTTGCCATGGATGGCTGAAGCGGCAACTGCAGCGGCTGTTGCTGCTGCTGTTGCTGCTGGAGTTCTTTCTGAAGACGGTAGATTTCTTTCTCGTTCGATTCCGTCTGGTTATGGAGCAAAGTAAGAGTTTTATTGTGTTCCACCTTCAGAAACTTTATCTGATCCTGAAAGAGATAAAAACATACACACATTATTGATATATATATATATATATATATATATACATGATGAAACACTTGTAAATTGATGTAGTAAAAAGACTTGCTCACTCTGTTCTACTTTTTTTGTCATTATATATATATATATATATATATATATATATATATATATATATATATATATAT
>NC_068999.1:5394484-5396984 GCF_001194135.2 Octopus bimaculoides | reverse complement strand
AAAAAAGTAAACAAGGAAATGTCATGGCGAAGAATGGTAAAAATATTTGACCAATAATTCCTTATTGTCACAGACATAAACACACACACACTAAAGAGGTGACTTAAGCACAGCTGTGGAGACAACACACACATGGATATACACTACCCCTATGCTGACGAGCCAGGTGACATATATTCTGCTATGCAGACAACACACATACAAGTCAGGCAACATATTGTGCAACTATGCAGGCAACACACACACACACACACACACACGAACTGCAGAGACTCACTCACACATACAGAAACTACACATATGCACAGAATCACACACACACAGAGAAACATATGCACACTGCAAATCATAGAAAATACACACACAAACACACACTACAGAGATAACTTATACAAACATACACAAAGCACATGAATATAAACACAAACACACACACAGAGGCACAAAGTGGAATTTCTCAACTTCAAACGAAACATTATTCCAATTTCTTCAACTTAAGAACAAAAATGTCAAGAAGTGGAGGAAAGGTGACGGAGGGTGGGGTCAGATCTGGCACTAACAGATTCTACAGACAAGATCACACAGGACTGATAAAAAAGATAATGGCTATTAGATTCGATACATCTTGCAGCAGACACATCTAATTTTAAGCAGCATTGCTTCAACCAATGTGAAAAGATGCAAAGTATTCCTTAATTCCTGTTAAGTAGTCTAACATTGCTGTCTCTAAATTACTGGAGTATTAACAGAGATTTGTTTCACTGCTTACACTGCACCACAAACTGTCCACTAAGATTTGGTGAATAAATACAACATTGTCCTAACGTTTATCTATACATTCAGTGTTGATAAAAAAAAAAATCTATACGTCATCATCATATCATCTTTTAAAATATGCCTTCCATGCTGATATGGGTTGGACAGTTTGGTCAGATCTGACTGGTCCAAAGACTGCATCATGCTCCAATTTTTTGGTTCCAGCACTAGTGAACTTACCATGTGGCTCTCTCTCAAGACTGACTAAGATCCTATTGTCATTTATCAATGCACCAGTAATTGACTAATTAAACTAGCACCCAAGAATGCATTGTAATATGTAAATCAGTCAATATTAAGCTCTTAGCAACTCAAGTTCATAAACAGCATCTCCCAACAATCCTTTCTACGATAGGCACTAGGCCTGAAATTTTGGGGAAGTGGGTGGCCAGTCACTCAGATTGACCCCAGTACACAACTGGTACTTAATTTATTGACCCCAAAAGGATGAAAGGTAAAGTCAACCTTGGCGGAATTTGAACTCAGAACATAAAGACAGAGAAAATACCATTAGACATTCTGCCCGGTGTGCTAACGATTCTGCCAACAAGCTACCATAACAACAACAACAATAATAATAATAATAATACAAGAAATAATTAGACATTTCACCTTGTAGCCTTCATAGTCATTCTGAACTGAATTCAGTTGTGCCTGCACATCATCCAGCTGTTGCTGTAGAGATTGAACTTGTTTCTCTTGGATTTTCATCGATCTCTGATGCACTTCAGTTGTGCTTTTCAGCCGTTCTTCGAGGCTATGATTCTCAACACTCATCTCGGACATCTGCAGCTGGAATGGAGAAACATATGTGAAAATACAATGAGTGTATCAGTCAAAATAGCAATGAAGCATTATATATATATATATATATATATATATATATATATATATACACAAACACACACACAAGGGGGTGCTAAAAAGTTCCTGGCTTTCAGGGTATCATAAAAGGCATGGTTGGAGACCCAACCTTCCAAGTTCTTTCACAGGGCTTAGAAAAACTGAAGGACCGCTGCAATAAGTGTGTGAATCTGAGAAAGGAATATGTTGAATAAAATCATAATTAACTGATCCTCCTGCATTTTCTTTTACTCAAAGCCAGGAACTTTCCAGCAGCGCCTCGTGTGTGTGTGTGTGTGTGTGTCTGTGTTATATGTATACATATGACAATCATCAACATCATTTAGCATCTGCATTCCATGTTGACCTAAGTTGGACAGTTTGACAAGAGCTGGCAAGTCAGAAGACTATACCAAGCTCTACTATCTGCCCTTCCCAACAGCAACAACTTTACAGAGTATACTGGATGCTTTTCACAGGGCACCAACAGATGGATGGACGGATGAACAGACAAACAAATGGATGGACGGTCAAACAGACAGACAGACAAATATATTTGGTATTATGCCTTAATGCAGAACAATTTATCATTTTGCTTGTAACACCTGGAGAGAGTGGCATCTACGTAAGTTGCTACATAACCACTTGAAATGTACATATTAAATGCATCCAAAATAATCTGCATCCAACTCAGTTACGTGCTTGTGTTGAGCTTATTTTTTGTGTGTTTTACTACAAAAACGTCACCAACTGCCTACCCTGAAGAGGAGGAAGGGGAGGAGAAAGAGGAGGAAGAAGAAGAGAGGAGGAGGAAGAAGAAGAGAGGAGGAGGAAGAAGAAG
>NC_068999.1:5392337-5394071 GCF_001194135.2 Octopus bimaculoides | reverse complement strand
CACACACACACACACACAAAAACCTCTTTGAACAAATGACACCAAACAAGGAACAGAGACAACTAAAGAAATACACAAATAACTAAATAAACAAAATTCAACATTCAACTAATATTCTTCAGGGCGTTTCCCTTGCACACATGCGTCTATAGACTTACCTTGCATTCTTCCATCTGTTGCGTGAAATGCTCCAGCTGGCCTCTCAACTGAGCTTCACATGTCTTCTGCTCATTTTCCTAACAGAGAAAATGTTTTAAAATATTAAATTTAATCAATCATTGTCCAATTTGTTTTTTTGTTTTTGTTTTGTTTTTTGTTTTTGTTTAGTTTTCGATTCAAAAATATTCTTTTTTTTTAATTCTTTTATTTGTTTTAGTCATTTGACTGCAGCCATGCTGGAGCACTGCCTTTAGTCGAACAAATCAACCCCAGGACTTATTCTTTGTAAGCCTAGTACTTATTCTAAGAGATATTACCGGTTCCAATGTGCCAGGAACTGGTAATATCTCTTAGCAATATTAATTTATACCAGAAACAAAATATATATAATGGATATAATAAAAGTTGACAATTTTTTTTTATATTCATTTTGTAAACAAATAAAACAATATTACAGAAGCATTTTATGATGTTTCTTTCTTTTCTGGAAACTCGTCACGTACCGGCAGCTGATGGCTCATGGACCGGCACTGGTCCGCGGACCACCACTTTGAGTAGCACTGGTCTAGTACTTGCTCAATCAGTCTTTATTTTTACTAAACTACTAAGTTATATGGGTGTAAACAAACAAACACCAGTTGTCATCAAACAGTGTCAAATAAAGACAAGATGCAGAAACACAAATACAAAGACACACCCATGTACAAACATACACACACACATACACACACACACAATGGGCTTCTCTACAGTTTCCATCAACCAAATTCACTCACAAAGCATTGGTCAACCAAGGGTTATTGTAGAAGACATTTGCTCAAGGTGCTGCACAGTGGAACTGAACCCAAAACAACATGGTTTGCAAAACAACCAAAACCCACACCAAATTAAGAATTGCGTTATGAAGACAGAAGGACCATTACTCACAAGTCTCTTAGAATCTGCCAAATCTTTCTTTGCTTTCATTAGAAGCTGTTTTAATTTTTGACTTCGATCTTCAGCTTGCACTTTCTGTTCGTCAACATAATCTAAAAATTAAATTTTACACAATGACAATTTTCAGAAAATCTTGATAATATTAATAACAATAACAATAATAATAATAATCCTTTCTTATTTTGGCACAAGGCCAGCAATTTTGATGGGTGGAGATGTCAATTACACTGACCCCAGTGCTCAATTGGTATTTATATTATTGACCCACCACCACCACCACCACCAAAGGAATGGAAAGCAAAGATGACCTGAGTGGAATTTGAACTCAGAATCAAAAGCCATAAGAAATACTACTAAGCATTTTGCCCAGCGTTCTACTGATTCTGCCAGCTCAAAATTTTAATAATCATCATCATCATCATCATCGTTTAACGTCCGCTTTCCATGCTAGCATGGGTTGGACGATTTGACTGAGGACTGGTGAAACCGGATGGCAACACCAGGCTCCAGTCTAATTTGGCAGAGTTTCTACAGCTGGATGCCCTTCCTAACGCCAACCACTCAGAGAGTGTAGTGGGTGCTTTTACGTGTCACCCGCACGAAAACGGCCACGCTCGAAATGGTGTCTTTTATGTGCCA
>NC_068999.1:5383007-5392172 GCF_001194135.2 Octopus bimaculoides | reverse complement strand
AAGGTGTTGGTCAGTAGTCATCGCCTCGGTGAGGCCCAATGTACGAAGGTCTTGCCTCACCACCTCAGCCCAGGTCTTCCTGGGCCTACCTCTTCCACGGATTCCCTCAACTGTTAGGGTGTGGCACTTTTTCACGCAGCTATCCTCATCCATTCTCACCACATGTCCATACCAGCGCAATCGTCTCTCTTGCACGCCACAACTGATGCTTCTAATGTTCAGCTTTTCTCTCAAGATACTTACACTCTGACGGGTATTCACATTGACATTACACATCCAACGGAGCAATAATAATAATAATAATAATAATAATAATAATAATAATAGCGGTTTACTTTAATTACACAACAAACTCCCTATACACATGGAAACGAGTTAGGTGTATACAATCAGCTCTATTACATGTCTAGAACTTATTTAACCCTTTTGATATCAACCTGGCTGAAAGCACCTCTGGCTCTGTAGTACAAATGTCTTGTTTTCATAAGTTCTGAATTAAAATCTTCCACCAAACCTTAGTCACAATTTATGTTCCTAACACTAGCTGAATGATAACTAAGCTATTTTACTAAATTCTTTGTCATAATTAAAATTAATTGAAAAAAGCAGAGAGCATCTCAACAGAAATATGGAAACGAAAGAGTTAATTAAACTCAAAGAAATGAATAATGAATTCTATTCCAGTTGAATTCACAAAATAATAGAACCAGTGCCTCAGAGAGGTCTCTGATACTCAATTGCACAACAGAACCAACGCCTTACCATTCCTGATATTCCATACAGAAATAAGGACAGGTGCCTTTATCAAACAGTGGAACATTAATGTTAAAATTTGGCCAAAGTAAAAAAAGATTAGTCAATGAGAATAGATAGGTCATTAGAGCAGAATTACTGGGAAAGTATTAATTAAAAAAAAACCAACTAACCAACTTCTTTTTGTAGAGTTTTAATGCGTTCTTCACAATGTTTGACATCATTTGTGAGTTCGGTGATTTTGCTCTCCTTTTCACCAAGTTGGTCTTGAATAGATTTGACAGTGCGTTCGTAATCTGCAATTTCCAGATCCATCATACTGTTCTGAGTAGCTTCCTGAAATTGTAGCAGACAAATGCGAAAATTAGCAGTGAAACATTACATACATACATACATACATACATACATACATACATACATACATACATACATACATACATACATACATACATACATACATACATACATACATACATACATACATACCCACCCATGCAAGAATGGAAAAAAAAAGGACATCAGAATAATGATGGTGGTGATGATACAAACAGAGATTTTAAAATACAAACTGTACAAAAATAATAGAACTTACTATTTTAGCCGTCTGCAATTGTTCTTGTAGTTTGTTAAGTGACTTAGACTTCTCTGCGTTAACAGCTTCTAGTTGATTTTCAAGTTCCAGGACTTTGGCAGCAATCTAGAGAAAAGCAACCAGGTTCTTTTTGCTGAGTATTTCATCTCAGACCACAACAGCAAACAACACAGACTCTGATAGAGACAGCAACACCCTTCACCCTTTCCTTCAATTTACAACACACATATTCTAAACACCTTGTTCCAGACATAAGGACCAAATACAATGTCACACATGGTCTGATATGCTTTCACGGAAATCTCACTTTATATTTTATTTTATTAAAACTGCATCCGAATGCCAAGGTTTCCCGCATCCAAATGCTGGAGTTTCCTGCATCCGAATGTTAAAGTTTCCTGCATTCGAATGCCAGGATTTCCTGCATCTAAATGCTAGGGTTTCCTGCATCCAGATGCCAGGGTTTCCTGCATCCAGATGCCAGGGTTTCCTGCATCCAAATGTCGAAGTTCCCTGCATCCGAATGTCAGGGTTCCCTGCATCCAAATGTCAGGGTTTCCTGCATCCGAATGCCAGGGTTTCCTGCATTCAAATGCTGGGGTTTCCAAGGCCATAAAATACTTCTATACAGTTTCACTCGACCAAGTTTACTCACAAGGCTTTGGTCAGCCCAAGACAGTAGTAGAAGACACTAGCTCAAGGTGCTGTGCAGTAGGACTGAACCTGAAACCATGAGGCTGCAAAGTGAACTTCTCAACCATACAGCCATGCCTGCACTTGTATCTTTTCTTTTTCTCAGATTGTTTAACACTTTAGCATTCAGATTTTCTAACGAAATGTATTATTTATTTATTCACATTGTCTTGAATTAATCACACGTTATTTCGTAGCTTTGAGATTTCAATGGCATGTTTGTATATTTTTAGAATGACATTGTAGGGTAGGTGTGAGATGTTGGATCTGATCAGTTTTAACATAAAACAGGTAGAATATTTAGGCCAGATACGGCCAGACTAAATGCTAAATGGTTAAAATGGTAGGATGTGATTTGAGGGAAAATTGGTTGTTATTTCCAGCAGGTCAAGTGACAGCACAAAGGCTCCTTCAAGAAAGACAATCCAAGAGCAGAAAGAGAAAAAGAGGAACACACTTAAGAAGACTACAAACCAAAAGACAGAAGACACCACAAACAAAAAACACCAGCGAAACAGATGTAGAGACAAAGAGGTAATGACTAGGTTAATGCTAAATATAAATCGATTACCTCAGTTTTCTCTTTCAAGATTTCCTCCTTTTGAATCCTCTGAGAATCTTTGTCTTTCTCCAGAAGATTCACTTTGGAGTTTATTTCACTGATTTGGTTTTCTAAAGACTGAAACACGAAAATGTTGGCGTTTGTTTAGCAAAAATACATTAGACCAGACACTGTTTGATGTGTGTCTAAAAGACAGCAAATTGGTGATGATAATGATGAAGATGAGGAGTGAGGAGGAGGAAGAGGAGCAGCAGGACAATGACAAAGAAAAATGAGACAGTGATGTACATGATGTTACAGATAACGATGGTAATAATAATGAGTGTTTATGGTGGTGGTGGTGGTGGTGGTAATGATGACAATGCCAATGATGATCATAGATAGGAGGATAATGTATATGATGATGATGACAATGGGTCATGGTGGTGACAATGGGCTGGTGCCACCACTGTCGCCACCAACAACAGTGGACATGATTATAGGTGGTGGTGGTGGTGGTGGTGGCGGGGTGGTAGTGATGACAATAATGATAGTTACGGTGATGGTAATGATGATGGTTATGATGTAATAACAATGACTATGACGACAACAGCGATGAAGTTGATGGCTATGATGATGATGATGATGATGCTAACGATGATGAAGAACTTGGAAGTTATTTGCATGCCTTACCTTATTCTCAGCCAACATGGCCTCCAACTGCTGGTTGACCTTATCCTTGTCCTCTTTCAAGCTGATATGCTTCAATTTGAGATCCGTCAGCTCGGACACGGTCTGCTGCAAGTCCTTCTCAAGTTTCTGACATTTTTCCTTCTCATCTTCCCAATTGTCATGCAACTTGTCATATTCTTGCTGCAGACACTGAAAAGATAATCACAAAAAAAAAAGGTCAACATTGCTTTTATTCTCAGAACATTTACATGGGAGCTTGTGCTGCTTCTAATTTCTGTGGATAATTTGTGGGGCCAATGCAGTTTCGCGCCTCATCTTCAAAAATGCATTTTTTTGAAAAAATTTCTTTGGATTCCTAGGTTTTAGATGTCGGAGATTACAAATATGCAACAGCAGAAAGCAACAGCAGAAGATGAAGTCAGGCGAAAGAGAGAAATTAGAGTTTGAAGCAAACAGGCAGAAGTAAAGGGAGATAGGGCTAGAAAGAAAAAGGGAAGAAACGGTAATGGCAGGGTCTGATGAGAGAGAAAGAGAGACAATGATGAGAGGGTATAATGAGAGGGAGACAATATTTGTAATAAATATTTCCTATTATGATTTTATGTAAGACCATTTCAAAATTAAGTTCCAAACACCAGATTAATAAGGAGAAAATTGATTGCTTCCTATCTCCTTCCAAATTCTTAACCATTTAACTGTGAAATTAAATTTTAGGATTATTCCAGTAATGATGTTAAGAATAAAAACTACCAAAACAGAATTGGCACTTTCTGCAAGTCACATTGCTTCAATAAACTTGACATGTCTCAACTAAACGTAGTTTCAAGCATGACATACCTCAACAAAAAATAGTTTGGTAGACAAGGTGTTTGGACCAACTTTGACAGTTTGCATGAAAGATTAAAAAGAAAAAAAACAATATCCCATTCAAAAATGAAGTCAAAAACTATCAAAACTGAATTATGGCTGGGAGATAACAGTCTATTCAAAGGAGCTGCACTCAGCTTCCACCACTGCCTCAAAGACAGCCCCAGAACCTGGAAAATGCATTCCTCACTGTCTCGGATCTTCAAACACCTCCATCTTGCTCACCATAGAAATTTTCTGACAACCATTTCTGGTTCTTTTTGGCGGTATGGCAAAGAGGTGAATCCTGCTGCCACACATATGGCCTTCCTGCAGCGACCATCTCCAGCCAGGGTTGCTCTAGGGTCAGACTGCAGTCTCTAGCAGCTTCACATAGCCTTCTGGATTAAACCCAAGGCCCTGTTCATCAGTTGTTGGATGAGCTCCTGTGTGCAGACACAGTCAGATTGAAAGAGAGTGACAGGCAGAGACAGATGGACAGATAAATGAATGTAAAGAGAGATAGAGAGACTAAGAAACAGAGAGAGAGATAGAAAGAGACGGACAGAGTGTTATAGAGAGACATATAAATACAGAAGGAGGGGGCAGAGACAGAGAGAGAAAGAGAGACAGACAAACAGAGGTATGTTACTAAGACGCAAAGCAAAACAGATAAAAATCTGGCAGTCTTTATGGAATGTGCCATCCAAAGACCACCACAATGAGTTTAATGAAACCCAAAGCAAAAGAACCAAGACGATGACATTGTATTATTATAGCCCACATTGTTAGAAAAAAAAAAGCCAAAAGGTAGAAAAATAATCGCCCTAATTACCTTGGAACTATGTTCAACCTATGGAAACAAGAAAACAATATCTAAATCACAAACTCTGCAATTAATGTGTGTGTGTGTGTGTGAGTGCGTGTGTGTGCACACATGCACGTGTGAAGTGGCCAAGTGGTTAGGACATTGAGTCCAGTTATAATGTCATGGGTTCAATTCTGGACATGAACTTTGGCAGGATGAAAATGTTGGTGTGAGTGATCTTAAACTTTCGTTGGAGTCCGATGAGTCAGTTACCAGCTTCTGGCCTCTTCGTCGAACCGCTAAGTTACGGGGTTGTAAATACACCAACATCAATTGTCAAGCGATAGTGACAGGACAAACACAAGCACACAAACATACACACATACATATTATATATATATATATACATATACACACCGGCCTTCTTTCAGTTTCCATCTACAAAATCCACTCACAAGGCTTTGGTCGGCTCAAGGCTATACTAGAAGACACTTGCCCAAGATGCCATGCAGTGGGACTGAACCTGGAACCATGTGGTTGATAAGTAAGCTACTTACCACACAGCCACGCCTACGACTATGCTATAGTTATAATAATTTCATTTCACTTTGAAACCTGGGAAACTTAATGACAAATAATGACCTCAGGGTCCGAAATACATTTCTGATTGACCTCCATAAACGGTGAAAAGAACAGGAAACTGAAGAGAAGAAAACCTCATAACTTCATCCTCATCCTCCTCATCCTCATCATCCTCATCGTCGCATGCGCTGGTATGTCTCCCGCTAGATCATCCTACCAGGGCTTTACTCTCATTGGACACAGCAGTTGTGGGCTGGAAGAGGCCTCATGGCAGGTCCCACACTAGATTGCTGGGAGTGATTGAAGAAGATCTCCAGAAGCTCAACAGCATGGGGTCGCCAACAGAGAGCATTGGTGGACATGGTGACATTTTTGGGACCACTAACTTGAGATGACCCCAGCCTCATCAAGCAAGAATATGAAGTGAACTGAAATATCATCATCATCACCGAACATCTGTGTTCCATCCTGGAATGGGTTGGACAGTTTGACAGAATCTGATGGGTCCAAGGACTGCTTTGTGCCCCAGGGTCTGCTCTGGCAGGATTTCAATGACTGGATGCCTTTCCTAACACCAAACACTTTATAGCATGTAGTTGTGCTTATTGCATGCTACTGGCATTAGGGAGGACCTCTTGCAGTTTGTGAAACGACAAAACCCATGTTTAAATCGAGGGCCAGCAACTATGTACTTCCGAGGTCACCTGTTGCATCACAAGAGATAAAAATATATATATATATATATATATATAAAAAAGAAACAATATACTATGTTGCTAAACACAGAAACTTACTGCATAATTTGTGGAAAGTATTCCAGACTCGATATTTTGGTTCTCAACTCGACACAGCTTTTCATAAGAAACCTTCATTTTCTTCTCCATGGCTAGTTTCTCTTCTTTCAACTTTTCCATCTGTAAATTAACCAGAAAAAAAAAAAACAAACACCAATGAAAATATTTAACTATTTTCTTTCTTTTTTTCTGTTGTTGTTGTTCTTGTAATGACATTACAAGCACTGAAGTTAACTAAAGTAGAACATGCATGGACTGAGGGCCACATTGTGCTCAGATCCTCTACAGGAAAGACACCCCTAGCCCTTTAGCATTCAGATTATTCTGTCAAAGGTAATCCTTATTTATTCACATTATTTTGAATTAATCATGCTTTGTCTTGTAGCTTCAACATTTCAACGATGTGACTATATTTTTAGAATGACATTGTAGGCTAGGTGTGAGAGGCTGGATCTAGCTGTTATGAAGATAAAACAGGTAAAATATTTTGGCCAGATATGGCCAGTTTAAATTCTATGGGGCTAGACGTGTTTCTGCCTTATTTTTGCATCATCAGCAAAGTATAACCTCACTGACAATTCAGTCAAAATGGCATAGAATAGACTGATAAGTCCATAAGACTATCTTCTACATTGTTTCACCACACACACACACACATCACTGCCCAGTGTTACACACTGTAACACAACAGGAGTCATAACAATACAATGTAAACTAACCACTAACTACTACTACCTTTACAGCACCCACACACTATAACCTTCAGAAACCATTCTTTTCTAAACTTAAAGAAAACTCATTTCCTCTTTATCTAGGAATATGTCTCAGTTACAATATATCAGCTAAATAATGGTCTCTTGGAATTCCTAAGTCTAAGAGAGAGCAACATATTCAAAAAGACAATATTTGGGATCAGATCTTCTGTCTTAAAACTCTTCTACATTTTGGACAGCTTCTCCTCTAAACCATGTCGTTTGGAATCAAACTTCTTACCTGCACATCAAGGATGGTATCTGTATTAGAACTTATTCAACAGAAATTATGGTTTTCATTCCACATACCTGATGCTTTAACTCTTCCACTTGTTTTTTGCTTTTCACAGCAAGTGCCTTTAGTTTGGTGTTCAAATCATCTTTCTCTTTCAAAGACTCTTTTAATGAAGACAATTTCTCATCCATGTTTTCAACAGCCTAAAAAAAGGAAATTATCCTTCGATATGATTTAAATATTACAGACACCTCAGTTTCGAAAACTCAGCCTAAAGAATATTTATTTACAACATTTCATTTTCTTATACAATCAATAATAATAATAATAATAATAATGACTTAATTTTGGCAAAAGGCCAGTATTTGGGGGGGGGGATAAGTTGATTACAACCCCCAGTACTTAACTGGTACTTATTCTATTGACATCGAAATGATGAAAGGCAAAGTTGATCTTGGCAGGATTTGAACTCAGAATGTAAAGACAGACAAGATACAGCTAAACATTTTGCCCAGAATAACAATAACAATAATAATAATAATAATAATAATAATAATAATAATAATTTTGGAACGAGACAAATCATTTTAGGGGAGTAGCTAAGTTGGATATATCAACTCCAGTACTCAACAGGTACCTGTGGCTATTTTAGCGCTCACAAGAAAAGGAAGAATTATTAATATCAGACAAATGCCTTGTGGTATTTGTTCCAACTTTCATTGCTTTGAGTTCAAATCCTGGTGCCAGTTGCGTGACACCAGTATCAGCCACAACTACGATTTCACTTGGCTTGATGGGTCTTCTTCTCAAGCAGGGCAATATGCCAGAGGTCTCTGTCTTTTGTCATTGCATCCATGAGGCCCAACGCTCATGATTAATTGAAACAAAGGAAGTGTACCAATATGGTAACACAAGGGTTATCCTTTTTATCCTTTTATTTGTTTCAGTCATTTGACTGTGGCCATACTGGAGCACCGCCTTTAGTCAAACAAATCGACCCCCAAGATTAATTCTTTGTAAGCTTAGTGCTTATTCTATCAGTCTCTTTTGCCAAACAGCTAAGTTAAGGGGATGTAAACACACCAACATTGGTTGTCAAGCGATGGTGGGGGATACAAACACAAACACACAATGGGCTTTTTTCAGTATCCATCTACAAAATCCACTCACAAGGCTTTGGTTGGCCCGAGGCTATAGTAGAAGACACTTGCTCAAGGTGCCAAGCAGTGGGACTGAACCTGGAACCATGTGGTTGGGAAGCAAGCTTCTTACCACACAGCCACTCTGGCGCTTATGGTCCAAGGTTAAGGGAACAATATTAAAAAGAAAAGGGTCTGTATTCCTTGTGGGTTTGCTAGAGATGGAAAAAGCTGTATAGGAAACAAGACCTACAAGCATCTCTCCTGCTTGTGGGTTTACTCGACATTATTGGGCAGTTCTCTGTTGAGTCCTAAGACTCACCTGGCCAATTACCCCATTTCCATAGAGTCTAAGTGACCAAGATCATAACATTCCCCCTGGATGGGACGCTAGTCTATCACAGAGTTGCTCTTTTATAGTTGAGTGGACTGGAGCAACATGGAATGTGTTTTGCTCAGGTGCTGCCCAGTCCAAGAATCACTCCATCTGGTCTACGATCGTAACTGCAGCACTCTAACCAAGCGGTCAGGCACCTTCTGAATTGACACTAAACAAGATTTATAGGAAACAAGACCAACAAGTGTCCGCAGAACTTGTGAATTTACTAAAGATAGAACAAGTTTTATACCAAAGATAGAACAAGTTTTATACCAAAGATAGAACAAGTTTTATACCAAAGATAGAACAAGTTTTATACCAAAGATAGAACAAGTTTTATACCAAAGATAGAACAAGT
>NC_068999.1:5378918-5382929 GCF_001194135.2 Octopus bimaculoides | reverse complement strand
ATACCAAAGATAGAACAAGTTTTATACCAAAGATAGAACAAGTTTTATACCAAAGATAGAACAAGTTTTATACCAAAGATAGAACAAGTTTTATACCAAAGATAGAACAAGTTTTATACCAAAGGTAGAACAAGTTTTATACTAAAGGTAGAACAAGTTTTATACTAATGGTAGAACAAGTTTTACACTAAAAGTAGAATAAGTTTTATACTAAAGGTAGAACAAGTTTTACACTAAAAGTAGAACAAGTTTTATACTAAAGGTAGAACAAGTTTTATACTAAAGGTAGAACAAGTTTTATACTAAAGGTAGAACAAGTTTTATGCTAAAGGTAGAACAAGTTTTATACTAAAGATAGAACACGTTTTATGCTAATGTTTTCCTAAGACACAGAAACATCTGTCTATGTTGACTGACATCACAAATAAAGAAATAAATTTTTAAAAATCAATTTCTAACTAATAAATCAAAAGCAAAGCACAACAAACCGGTTCTAAAGTCTACTCAGCAGTAAAGCAAATACCAACATCATCTCGAACTAATGATTGGTTCAATGGAATAACACTTCATACAACAGCTGATATTCAAAAGCTAATTAATGCCGCAAACATTGACACATAACGATGTCTTCATCTTTCATTATTTTGAATAACAGTAACTATTTGTTAAACATTAACCTAAATACACATTAACTAAACATAACAGAGGACCGGTCTATTTAGTTGTCTTAAACTGGTTTCTATGGAAACAGCATGGCTAAATGGTTAAGAAGTTTGTTTTGCTACCATAAGGTCCTAGGTTCAGTTCTGCAGTGTGGCATCTTGGGCACAGGACATTTACAACAGCTTTGGTTTTATCTAAGCCTTGTGAATGAATCAGGGTAGATGGAAGTTAGGTGAATCACATTAGAGGGGTTGTATCTGGAAATTAAAGGTCCAGCCTTCTATTGCACAGTGTCATGTGGTTCCTGCCAGAGAATTACACAAAGGGTACACCACAAGTGTCTGTGGAATACTCAGCCACTCACATGCTAATTCAATGGGCAGATAAATCAGCTGAGATCAAACAACTGAATAGTCATCATTGAAACTGAAGGAAATACCTTTTTATTTACTGGTTATGACACGAAAGACAGCTAACCCAAGGCGTGGGACATGTTTGGTACCAAGACAAAAGCACCCAGTACACTTTGTAAAATGATTGGTAAATCAATTAAAGAAAGTGTAGGGCTGTGGGGTACATATGGTCCTGTCTGAAGACAATTCAATCTCTCTAGACTTGGTACCATAAGAAAATCACCTGGTACACTCTGGAAATGAGTTGGTGTCAGCAAGGGCATCCAGCCATAGAAACCAAGTCAAAGCAGATACTGGGACTTGGCACAGTCCTCTGGCTTGTCACACTCTGTCAAACCATCCAATCTGTGGCAGAATGGAAGACAGAATTAAAAAATAACGATGACTGGTGTTTTATTTTATAGACTCTAAAAAGATAAAATGCAAAGTTGAACCCGGCAGGATTTGAACTCACAATGTAAAGAACTAGAACAAATACAGCAAGGATTTTTTTTAATATTTTTCCAACATTCTAATGCTTCAGCCAGCTTGCTATCATCATCATCATCATCATCATCATCGCAGTGATAATGATGATAATAATAATAATAATAATCTTTTTGTTACCATATTTTCTGTTGAAATGCACTTTGTTTGTTTCAATTAATTTTGAAAATAATGAAGAATTTAGTAAAATAAGTTTGTTATTAATTAATATGGTATTTAGACCTTAAATTTACAAAAAATTCCTGATGGAAGGTTTTAAGATCGCTTTAACACATGGAGTTTGAACCATAGGACAAGGGGCAGTCTCTGGTGGGTTGGTATCAAAAAAGTTAAGGAGCTTAGTCTCAGATACAAACCCCCAGCTGCTAATCCAGTGACCCTAGAGTTAAGGGATTGGATCATAGACTCCCACCTACTAATCCAGCAACCACAGAGTTAAGGGATTGGATCACAAACCCTCGGCTGCTAGTCCAGTGGCCTTAGAGTTAAGGGACTTATTTATAAGTTCCTAATTCGTTCTCCAGTAGTCCCAGATTTAAGGGACACAGTCAAAAACTTCCAGTGGGTTTTCTTCGTTGTTTAATTAGCCAAACTTATTATCTCTCTCATTTCATTAGATTTTTGCCAACAACCAAAATGGATCCTGAATCAGCAGCAGCAGCGGTAAATAACACAAAAGATTAGAGACAACAACAAAAAGCCTGCAGGTAAATAGCTTATTATTACTATTATTATTATTACTACTGCTGTGGTGGTTAATTATTAAACAGTAATCACTATTGTTATTGATATTATTATTAGACACATGGAAATATAATTAGTTTAGCCAGAAAAAAAAGAAGTTTGAACACAATAAGAATTAATGTATTATTAAAGAGCAACTGACACCAAACTAATCCAATTGCCGTTGAGAGTGTTAAGCTATTTGTCAGTGTGTGTGAATGTGTGTACTAAAGGACTAAATGGTTTAATGCTAGGGCAGGAAAGAGCGAATGCTTAACCAAGTTTAAATTTTCATATTAAATACTCAGTTATGTTTTAAGTCAATTGCTGAAAGCAGTCTTCGGATGAAGACCAGCTCTGAGAACAAACTCAAGGGGATTCCAGTTGTAGAAACTAAACCAAAGCAGACTATGGAACCTGGTGTGGCCCCCTGGCCTTGCCAGTTCCTGTCAAGCCATCCAACCCATGCCAGCATGTAAAAACAGGCGTTAAATCTTGATGATGATAAATATATAAAAGATAAAATACAATCAAAAGAGGCTGGTGGTGGTCTCCATCACAAGACTTGCATTATTAGAAAAATGAACAGAAAGAGTACGGTGAAATTATTGTGAGGAATGAAAAATCCAGCATTTTGGATAGAGCCCTCCTTCAAGAAAAAGTTGCAGCCAGTCTCTTAAATATAAAGGATGTAAAACTCTACTGTCCTTCTGAACTTCATTCCTATCAACTTTTCCTTGAAGGAGGACTTGGTCTAAAATGTTGAATTTTCCACTGCCCAATGCAATTTTAATGCACTCTTTCTGTCAGTGTGTGCATGCATGCGTACAAAGACATGAAGTTGAAAACGCACTTGGAGTTTTTAAGAAGATTTATTTACAATATTGTAACTGTTTTCACAATTTCATTTTACAATTCAAAAAGTAGTTTGAGGTGGAGGGACACCGAGCAATGATATAAACTGTCATGCTATCTGACACTACTTTTGAAAACCATGAAATTGTAAAACAAGTTGTGCTAATGTAAATAAATCTTCTTAAAGACTCCAAGTTCATTTTCACTTCTCTACTTTATACTTCAATTTATGTGGGGGGGGGGGACTTGTTTTTTACTCTCTTTCTTTCTCTCTCTCTCTCTCTGTGACCAGTTCCAGTCGAACCATCTAACTCATGCCAGCATGGAAAATGGACACTAAATGATGATGATTATGAGGCCACCAGGCGATTAGAGATTGAAGAAATGCTCTAAAGCTAAGTGCTTTATGGACATGAAACACTGGGTCACCACACAGACTGACCATAACTATCTTTATCTAATTACTCTAACTTCGAATAAGCTTCTCTTTCGGATTTATGATTTAATGATAATATATATATATGTGTGTGTGTGTGTGTGTGTGTATATATATATATATATATATATATATATACACACACACACACACACACACATGTACACAATGGAAGCTCAGTTTATGACAACCTCCCATCATGAACAAATTGGTTTGCAAACAATTTTTCAAAACCTAAAACATCTCAGGTGACAGATGGTGTCTCGAGTAATGAACACACAAGCCATCAACAACAGTTGGCAACAAGCTGAGAGTTTCAGCAGGAAATCATCAGTTGCTATCTAGCTTTTGCAAAGCGGACATCTCAGCTCAAATTTGCTGTGGCTTCTCTTGAATTTCTGATGAGGAAAAGTAGTTTTAGTTTACAAACATTTC
>NC_068999.1:5378115-5378616 GCF_001194135.2 Octopus bimaculoides | reverse complement strand
AGAGAGAGAGAGAGAAAGAAAGGCAGAAAGGAGTAACACAAAGAGGGGGGGGGGGTGCCACACACAAATAAAGCATTCAACTAAATGAGAATGCAAGGATGAGAGAGACTGGAAGAAAATTGGTGAAAGGTGAACATGCTGGCAAGATACAGGCAAAAAGGGACAAACTGATCAGCTGAAGGACGGTCGTGGAGATCAGAACATATCATAAGCAATGAAAGGGAAATCACATGGCAGCAAAAACACACACAATAAAAAAACAAAAATGAATGATAATTAAGACATTCATATATACTCGCATCTATATACATCCACGCAGACACACACATGCGTGTGCGTAGATGTATACATATAAACTATATCTACAATACACAAACATTTCTGTACAAACATATACTTGACAGCTATAAGACATAAGCATATATATATATACCTATATATATACCTATATATATACCTATATATATATATATATATATATATATATATATATATATATAT
>NC_068999.1:5377107-5378014 GCF_001194135.2 Octopus bimaculoides | reverse complement strand
ATATATATATATATATATATATATATATATATATATATATATATACATATGAAATGAAATGGAATGAAAATGTGCGAAGAGAAATAACTCTGAGTGGTCAGTGACATGCAGCTGAGCAACAAAGATGAATAAAGGTATACTAAATAACATACAAGACAAACTGATGATTTATTAAAATTAGCTTCACTTCCAGAGAAGGTAGACCTTCTGAGACTCTTAATGAGAAGGGGAGATAATCTCAAGTATCAAGAAAACAACAGAATAGCTGTGGACACCTGTTTCTACCTAAAAAGCTGTCATCAGTAAATGAAATACTTAGACATAGGCAAAAAAGAACAGAATACACTAATGACCAAACTAATTTGCATAAATGAAATTCAGGTAAGAAAAATGACATTATATATATGTGTGTGTGTGTGTGTTAGTCACAGAATTCATGGGGCCTGAACTACCAATGGAGGCTTGAATATTCTCACCTCGAATCTCTATTTTTTTAAAATTTAAATCTGTCAAATTTTCGCCGATTTGGCTCCATTCACCTAAGGATGTGGACATGTTCAACACCAAGTAAGGTGGTGCTGTGTCAATCTAGAAATATATATATATATATATATATATATATATATATGTATGTATGTATGTATGTGTGTATACATGTATGTGTGTATATGTATATGTGTGTGTATGTGTGTATATGTGTGTGTGTATATATATGTATGTGTATGTATGTATGTATATGTATATATGTGTGTATATGTATATATGTGTGTGTATATGTATGTGCATGTATGTATGTATATGTATATATGTGCATATATGTATATATGTATGTATGTGTGTATATATGTGTGTGTGCGTATATATATGTATGTGCATGTGTGTATGTATGTATGTATGTGTGTATATT
>NC_068999.1:5375653-5377080 GCF_001194135.2 Octopus bimaculoides | reverse complement strand
AGCTACAGAACATGAACCAAATATATGCAGCTCTTTGGTTTCTCCAGATATTTGATCTGATAACTTCTAGACACAAGAACTCAAGAAATTCTACGCACATATGTATATGCTCATGTGCAAGAATTATATTTATGGTTTATCTCCATGTAAGTCAAAAAATTTTGATTTATTGATTAACATTTCATTTCTTTCTATTAATTCTGAAAGCAAAAACAAAAACCTTTGTAGCTTAAATGACTATTTTTACTAAAAACAATTTTCACTTCATATAGACATATGCAAATTAGTTGTTTGTTTTTTGTTTGTTTGTTTTTTTGTGGGGGGGGGGAGTAGGGGAGGATTACATTGGAAGCAACTTTGCTTGAATTTTATCAAAAGCATAGTCACAGAACATTAATGAATATACCATCCATCCATCCAAGAACTGCAATGAAATTAAGTATAAAACTGTATAACTTATTATAAATGAGAATGAGAGAGAGAGAATATGAGGTTACAGCAGTCAAGCCATCATGAAGATACACAAGAAAAACATCGGAAGCAACATGGCCACAAGGAACTGAAGCTGGGCCACAGACTCAACTCATCAAGAGTCACCACCACAACCACCACCATCATCATCATCATCTCACAGTTAATACTGACATCAACATAAGAGTCCTTCAATGGACTCCAACAATTTCATTTAGATTTAAACATAACAGCAACACGATCATCTCATGGTGGATTACTGCAATACTTACACTAGCTTGTTTCAGCTTCTCTTCTTCTTTGACAGTCTTAATATCTGAACTCAAACATTCTACTTGTTCTCTCAGTGCACTTATTGTTGATTCCAAGTTGGATACTTGTTCGGTCTTGGAACTTTCCAATTTCTGGATTTCTCCTTCATAGCAGGAAACTTTATCTGACAGTTCTACTATGGTTCCATTAAGCTGAGACAGTTTTTCGTCATACTCACAACGAAGATTTTCAGATTTAGAAATTTCATTATTAAGATCTTCTTTAACATTCCTCACAGAATTTGTTCCTTCTTCAACAAGATGTTGGTTCTCTGTCAGCTGCTGTTTCAGAGAATCTCTTTCATTCTCTAATGTAGTGATAAGCTGCGACTTTTCTTCTAACAGAATTTCTTTCTTTTCAAGTAATTCTTTCAAATCTTTCACAGAACTTGTTGTTGATTCCAAGTTAGATCCTTGTTCAGTCTTGGAACTTTCCAATTTCTGGATTTCTCCTTCATAGCAGGAAACCTTATCTGACAGTTCTTTTATGGTTCCATTCAGCTGAGACAGCTTTTCGTCATACTCACAGCGAAGATTTTCAGACTTAGAAATTTCATTATTAAGATCTTCTTTAACATTCCTCACAGAATTTGTTCCTTCTTCAACAAGATGTTGGTTCTCTGTCAGCTGCTGTTTCAGAGAATG
>NC_068999.1:5363717-5375573 GCF_001194135.2 Octopus bimaculoides | reverse complement strand
CGACTTTTCTTCTAACAGAATTTCTTTCTTTTCAAGTAATTCTTTCAAATCTTTCACAGAACTTGTTGTTGATTCCAAGTTAGATCCTTGTTCAGTCTTGGAACTTTCCAATTTCTGGATTTCTCCTTCATAGCAGGAAACCTTATCTGACAGTTCTTTTATGGTTCCATTCAGCTGAGACAGCTTTTCGTCATACTCACAGCGAAGATTTTCAGACTTAGAAATTTCATTATTAAGATCTTCTTTAACATTCCTCACAGAATTTGTTCCTTCTTCAACAAGATGTTGGTTCTCTGTCAGCTGCTGTTTCAGAGAATGTTTTTCATTCTCTAACGTAGTGATTAGCTGCGACTTTTCTTCTAACAGAATTTCTTTCTTTTCAAGTAATTCTTTGAAATTGTTTACCGATTCTTCTAAAGAGGCTGTCTTTGATATGCTTTCATTCAAAGAAATTTCAAGTTCTTGCTGTTTCTTTTGATGTATTTCCTCTCCAGTTAGATTTCTGTCTAATTGTTCCTTCAAAGAATCTTTCTCTTTTGTTTCTGTAGAAAGTTGAGTATTTAATTGTCCTATTGTTTCTGCATCTTCCCGTGTTTTGGCTTCTAAAGTTTCAAGACATGTTCTTAATTTGACCAATTCCTCTTCGGAAGATATTTTAATTTGTTCTTTAAATGTACAAAGTTCTTTCTGTTTAGATTCAAGTTCTGATAAACAATCATATTTTTCTTTTAAGACTTTCTTTAAATCTTCCACTACCAAATTTTTCTCATCTATCAGTTTCTCTAAATGTTCAATCTCTTCATCAGCTACTTTCAATAATTCCGTTTTCTCATTCAACTCTAAAGAAAGTTCATCAAAAGATTTTCCCTTTTCAACAAGTTCTGATTGCAAAGAGTTCATTTCATCACGTAACACAGACGTCTGCTGATCTGATGCCTGCTTAAGCTGTTCAAGTTTTTCACTAAAATCTTCAGACATTAATTTTTTCTCGGTTACCAATTTCTCTTGACTGGATTCCAGTTTTTTCCGCTCCTCATTCTCATTCTCAAATGCAGTTTGGACCAGTTGGAGGCTGTTTTTCAATTGATCCAACGTTGAAAGTTGATCGGTTAAATAATCAACTCTTGCAGTATGTTCTTTGAGATCTTTCTTGAGGCAATCGTTTTCTTTAACTATATTAGAATTTTCATCTCTCACAGAGCAGAGTTCAGCCTGAAGTTCTTCCATTTTCTTGTCTTTCTCCTGAAGTTCAAACTCAAATTTCTCCAAAATCTCTTTGGAATGACTATCAGAATCTTCAATGTTCTTCTTATTCATCTCAATGAGTTTTAATTTTTCCCTCAATTCAACAAGTTCCTGTTTTTCCTGAGTTAAACACTCCAGAGATTCTGCATACTCTTGCACCGTTTTAATGAGCTTCTCTTTCTCTTCCATCAACACTTCCTTCTGCTGACAGGCAAGGGTCAATTTTTCTTCCAAGATAGAATTCAAACTGTGTTTCTCTTCCAAACTATTTGCAAGTTCCATTTTCTCTTCGGTCACCACATTCAGCTGCTCTTCTAATTGCTGGAATGAATTTTTCAGAGCATTATTTTTAACTCTGTAATGATCGTTATCTGAATAAACCATTTTCATTTCTTCTGTTGCGGCACTGTGCATCTTACTGATAGTCTTCTGTAGATCATCAATAATGCTTTGCTTCTCCAAGAGTCCCTCTTTCAACCTTGTCTGAGTCTCACTTTTCTCCACCCAAGCTTCTTCCAAAACTTGTTCTGATTTTTCATTTTCTAGTTTCATGTCATCATATTTCCTTTTCATTGAAGAAAGAGAATTTGACAATTCAATAATTTTGGTCTCAAGTTCCTGAACATAACTACTTTTCTCTGATAGAGCTTTCTCCAAATCTTCGATATATTCCTCTTTTATTTTACATTGACTCAATGCCTTTAATTTCTCTTTCTCAATCGCTTCACTTTCTTCCCTGCTTTTACGCAGAGATTCTTCAAGACAGTATATATTCTCAGTGGACTCTGCCGTTTCTTTCTCTCTTTCTTTTAACTCCTCCAATTCTTCTTGGGCAGCTGTCAAAGTTCTGGTGAGTTCTTCTTTGTCGCAGGACAATTTTTCACTAAAAGCCTTAAGATTCTTGTTCTCTTCTGACATTTCCCTCCCGTGGTCTTCAGCCAACTGCATTACAACTGTTATTGACTCTTTCTCTCTCTCCAGATTCTCTTTCTCTGCCTGTGTTCTCTGCAACACATTCTCAAGATGGACCAACTCGGCTTCCAAACGACATTTCTCATTAATTATTTCTTCCACTTTCTTTTTCATTCTGTTAATTTCATCGATGGAAGAACAGTCCTTCTCGGTCAATTTAAACATCTCTTCACGTAGACTGTCCCTCTCGTTCAATGCTTCATGCAATGAATTCATCAGAAATTCCAGTTCGTTCCGCCAATGAAGCTCTCGCTGTTCCGTCTCCTCCAAATCAACCAAAGCCCTCTCTTTATCCTCCTTCATCATGTTCATTAAGTTTTCCCATTCTTTTAGCTGTTCGGTCTTGCTGAGCAACAGGTTTCTTTGAGATTCGGTCTCTTCCTTCAATTCATGAAGCTCATACTCCACAATCTCCTTCTGTTCCAGCAACTGTTCCAACATTGACTTCATTTTCGCATTCTCCAAGTGGACCTCGTCAACTTTCTGGTCGGCACCGTTCAGAGAAACGTTAGAATCTGAGCCGTCTTTTAAACCTTCTGCATCAGTGGATTCTTTGACAGAGGATGATTCCAACATCGTGACCTTCTCTTTAAGATACCTTACCACTTCTGCAGAATCAGTATATTTTTGCAATAAGGAAGAATATTCTGCTTCTTTTTCCTGCAACTCAAGTTTGAATGTTTCGGTATTTACTACCACTTCCTTTGCTTGCTTCAGTTCTTCAACCACAATCTGAAGATCTCCTTTCAAAGCTGTTAACTGGTTTTCAAGATCATTTTTGTATTTTACCAAATTCTCATATTGGTCACAAACACTGTGGTTTTCATGTTGGAGGTTTTCATTTGTTCCTTGGAGTTCTGTAATTCGGTTGGTGTAATCAAGAATTTTGTCTTCAGCCTCTTGCAGTTTTGCTTCCTTTTCAGAGAAATTCTTTTGTAAGACAGCAATTTCTTCTTCGTTTGTTGAGGAATTTTCTTCTCTGGCCAGGTGATTCTGTTGTTTTAATTCATCAATCTGGTTTTTATATTCACTTAACAATTTACCAACATCCATTAATTCCGCTTGGCTATTTAACTCTGCTTCATTCATCGACTGAATGCTTTCAATTAACGAGTTCTTTTCAAGTTGGAATTTTTCTAAGATGGAAATTTTCTCTGTTAAACGATCTTTGATAATTTGATAGTCGTCCACGAGTTTCTCATAAGCAGCCTCTTTATTGTTCAAAGAATCTACCATGACAACATGGCTGTCCTCCAAGAGATCCAGTTTAACCATCATTTCTTCTAATTTCTTCGTAGCAGCAGCAGCAGCAGTTCTACTTGCCTGAAATAAATCACAATTATATAACAAGTGACCCCTGTAAAGAGATATACATACATGTATGTTTGTATGTGCACATATATCTATATGTGTGTGTGTGTGTGTTGTGTGTGTACATGTCTATGTATGTATACACACGTTCACATTTTACCGCAGCTGTCTTTCAAGCAAACTGCACAGTTCATTCAATTTTTCCAATTTTTAGTGAAAACAAATAGGGTAGTAATTATGCCAAGAGAATAAAATACATTGATATATATACACACACACATGCATACATATATGCATATATATATGTATACATACATATGTATATGTGTACATACATATATATGTACATATATATGTATACATACATATATATATACACACACACAAACACACGTGTATGTGGGTGGGTGTGTGGATGGGTGTGGGTGTGTGGGTGTGTAACAACAGCTTTAATATTTATGTTGATAGAATACATCAATATGTAACATTCTATAATCGACAGAAACATAAAATACAAAAAAAAAAACAAATACAAAAGCAAAAAGTAGATCAAAGAAGCAAAAGATCCCAAAATAGATTTTCCATCGTTATTATTATTATTATCATTATCATTATTATTATTATTATTATTGTAAAGGTGGTGTGCTGGCAGAATCGTTAGCATGCTGTGTGAAATGCTTAGCAGTATTTCGGCCACCTTTATGTCCCGAGTTCAAATTCTGCTGAGGTTGACTCATCGATAAAATAAGTACCAGCGAAACACTGGGGTTAATATAATCGACTAGTCCTCTCCCCCAAAATTTCAGGCCTTGTGCCTGATTATCATTATTATTATTAATATTATTATTATTATTATTTCTTTAAAGCGTTTCAGCTTTAAAGCTGTGTTTACACTGGAGCACCAACATATTATTATTATTATTATTATTATTATTATTATTATTATTATTATTATTATTATTATTTAAGGCAGCAAGCTGTCAGAATGGTAAGCATGCTGGGGAAAATGCTTAGCGGCATTTCATCTACCTTTGTGTTCTGAGTTCAAATTCCACCGAAGTTGACTTTCCCTTCCATCCTTTCAGGGACAATAAAGTATGTACCAGTCGAGTACTGGGGTCGATGTGATTGACTGAACCCCTCCACCAAAATTTCAAGCCTTGTGCATATATTAGAAAGGTTCAGGCGAGATGACAAGGGACCGATATACCTGGCACTTGGATGTACCACCTTAATAATAATAATGATAATAATAATAATAATCATCCTTTCTTCTAAAGGCACAAGGCCTGAAATTTGGGGGTGGGGCAGTCAATTATATCAAACCCAGGGCATAACTGGTATTTACTTTATCAACCCCAAAAAGATGAAAGGCAATGTTAACTGCAGCGGTATTTGAACTCAGAATGTAAGTTCTGAAGACATGCCACAAGGCATTGCTTTCGACACTCTAATGATTTGGCCTGCTCACAATAATAATAATAATAATAATAATAATCCTTTCTACTAAAGTCACAAGGCCTGAAATTTTGGGGGAGGGGACTAGTCGATAACATTGACCCCAGAGTTTAACTGGTACTTAATTTATCAAACCCGAAAGGATGAAAGGCAAGGTCAACCTCAGTGGAATTTGAACTCAGAATATTGCGACGGGTGAAATACCACTAAGCATTTTGTCCAGCATGCTAACGCTTCTGCCAACTCGCCACCTTATGAGTAATAATAAAATTATAATAATAATAATAATAATAATAATGTAAAGGAATTTGACAAATTAAGTAAATATAAGGACCTGTTAATTGAAATACAAAAGATGTGGCATTTTAAAGCAAGAACTGTTCCTGTTATTATGGGTGCCCTAGGTATGATAAGAAAGGGATGTCAGAAGCATTTGGATAATAACCCAGGAGAACCATGTCTCAGAGAAATCCAAAAGATTGTGCTGACAAGTACTGCCCACATCCTTAGAAAAACCTTATCAATTAAAATTTCTGTGTTGTATTACATGAAGATATTTTGCTACTGCCCCTGCCACTTCCCTTCCCCAAGCTTTCAGTCATACTGTACCATGTTTTATCCTTCGCTCGCCCAAGGACACTGGGTGTGTCTCGGCAAGTGATTGCATCAAATATGCAGATTAAAAGTAAATAATAATAATAATAATAATAATAATAATAATAATAATAATAATAATAATAATGATAATAATAATAATAATAATGATAATAATAATAATAATAATAATAATAATAATAATCATGTGATTTGAAAATTTGGCACAAAGTCAGAAATTTCAAGGTGAGTAGGTAAGTCGCTTTCTCCCACACCAGTTTTCGTTTATGTCCCCTTAACTTAGCAGTACAGCAAAAACGACCAACAGAATAAGTATTGGAATTTGAAAAAAATAATATTGGGGAGTTGATTTCTCTGACCAAAATTCCTCCAAAGTGGTGCCCCAGCATGGCTGCCATCCAATGATTTAGACAAGTAAACCCTAAAAGAAATACGAGTTACATTGACAATGACAGGGAAGAGCAGTTGACAACCATGAGGCTGGGTGGCCACTCATCCACTGAAAGATCAATCACTTCACCAATTCCGAGCTCAAACCTTTTCTGATAATATATTCCTGTATTACAACAGTTAAAGGATTCATATTATGGCCCCTCGGCAACATTAAACCTAAACTGGTTTAAGAATAGACCCAACGTTTCCTTTGCATGTTATAAAAGGTGGCTAAAAGTGGTTGATGTAGGATTTGTGCTCAAAGACTTCATGAGGCCCTCACCAGTAACAAAACTACCCAAACAGAGCCACGGGTGAGAGGGCTGTTGCCCAAGTGGTGCAAAAGAGTCGTCTGCCGAGAGTAATAGGGAACTGCCAACAAATGGTGGATGCAGGGATACACTATTACAGCATGTCCCCATACTACTACTATTACGACTACTACTATATATTCTTTAGCTCAACCAGTGTGTTTCTTATGGTCAACTCTTGTTCTGCTGGTTTATGCCTCCCATGACTGAGACACTGGGTCTTAAGAATTTTATCTAGCTTGAACACTAATTTAGTCCTTATAGCGTTTGGCATTATGTGCGTGTCACACACACACACACACACACACACACACACACATACATACATATGCACACACAAACCCTCTGCTGCTGTTACTCTTATTGCTTAGCTCTTAGATCATTAGATATGTGATCAAAGCGGTTCCAGCTGTAACCATTTCATCTTTTATCTTTATTTTTATTTTTTATCTTTTTATTTTTTGGCAGACATAGTTTATCTTGGACTACATTATAAACGGTTTCATTCCTTTGTTTCAATTTTCTTTTTTTAAGATTACAGAATATCATTCTAAGAGAGACATTGCTGCTGGTCTAACAACTACAGTGAGACTTTCTGATCGGTCTGAAGTAAGACCATTTTTTTTTTTTTGACGTTGGGGTTAAAATGGTCTGAATCAGTAAATAATCATAACTAAAGTCCACAGTATGGAGATTAAAGAATTTGCACCTGTTGTTATATAATTTGTTGATTAAAGAAAAATAAGAAACAAATATATATTATTTTTAATCACGACAAAGAGTAAAAGTAACAACACCAGAACCAATAAAAATGGTTTTTGCAAAACAAAAAAAAAAAAGGGTGTTTGGATTTTACTGTTTTTAACTTTACCAATGTTTTCAAAGGGTTTCAGATCAAAGAACAATTGAAAAAAATTTTGAGAGAAAGAAAGAAAAAAGAGAAAAGAAATTAAGTAAAACAAAAGAAAGAAAATATATGATATACAAAAAAAAAATATATAAAAGGAAGCACAGTTGCTATTAAAGAAAACTAATAAACAACAAGAAAAACCAGCAAAATGCAAGCAGTAAACGAGATTTAGAGGACACACAGACACACTTGTGCACACCTGCACACATACTCACACACATTTCTGCAAACAGTGCCAACAGCTTTTCATGTAATTAACAATGTATTTATTTAAATTACTTGCTAGCTCTAAATATTCCCCCCCCCCACACTCTTATGGAACATGCCCCTCTATCCCCTCTCTATACTACTTATACTCCCCCACACTGTTTCCTGTGAGTAATTCTCTCTCTCTCACACACACACACACACACACCTTCCTCTCTTTCCTTGTCCTTCTGGGGTTGTCAAGTATCTCCTTTGTAATAAGACAGCTATCCCTATCCTCCCCACCATACTGTGACCTCTTGCCTGGCAACACGCTCACTTCCCCCGGGTCCACTCGCTCTCTAAGCTGAAAGGTCCTCGTTTTGCAAGCCACAGGTGCTGGTACCGCATAAAAAGTACCCGTGCTGGTGCCACATAATGTGACACCCATGTTGGTGCCACACATAAAGCACCTGTTCCTGCACCACATACAAAGCACCCATGCTGGCAGCACATAAAAAGCAGCTGTGTTAGGGGCCACGTAAAAAGCATCGGTGCTGGTCCTATGTGAAAAGCTCCCTTACTGGGATAAGATAAAAAGCACCCAGTACACTCTGTAGAATGGTTGGTATTAGGAGAAGCATCCAGCTGTAGAAACCATGCCCAAACAGATAATGGAACCTGGTGCATCCCCTGGCCCTTGCCAACTCTGGTCAAACTATTCAACCCATGATACCATAGAAAACTGATGTATGATGATGATCAGAGCACTGGATGTGATGCCTTGTAGTATATTATTCGGTTCTCCACACACAGGGTTCAAATTCCAATGGAGTGAACTTCACTTTCCAGTCATCCTCTCGTTGTCATCAATTTTCTTTTAATCCGCTTTTCCATGCTTGCATGGGTCACATGGAATTCATTGAGGCCAAATTTTCTCCAACCAGATGCACTTCCTGTTGCCAACCCTCACCTATTTCCAAACAAGGTGATATTTTTTCCCCTGGGGCAGACTTGCTTTTCGTGGAGGCCTGGAAACAAACAACCTCACTTGTATGACAATGATGCTCATTTACAACCATCATGTAATGTCTCGCCAAGGCTGCACAGACACACACACACACACACACACACACGCACACAAGTACATATATATAACGGGCTATTTTCAGTTTCCAACTACCAAACACACTGTCTGTACATCATCATCATCATTTAAGGTCTGTTTTCCATGCTGTCATGGGTTGGATGGTTTGACTGAAAACTGGCAAGCTGCACAAGGTTCCGATCTGATTTGGCAAGGTTTCTACAGCTGGATGCCCTTCCTAATGCCAACCACTCCGAGAGTGTAGTGGGTGCTTTTTATGTGCCACCTGCACAGGTGCCATTGACCTGAGACCAGCATCAGCCACGACTACAGTCCCACTTGTTCTTGACAAGTCTACATAAGCATGGTATATCGCCAAAGGTCTCGGTCACCTGTCACTCCCTCCATGGGGCCCAATCTTTGAATGGTGCTTTTTACATGCCACATTTTAATGAATTTCGAAAATTATAGAGGATTTAGTAAAAAAAAAGAAAAAAAAAAAAAGGTGATATTTGGAACATAAATTAATGTGAAGTTTTGGTGGACAATTTTAACACTGATCTCTTTCAAACAAAAAGTTTCTACCACAGAACCAAAAGCAGTCTCAAGTGAGTTGATATCAAAACATTTAAACCACACTAAGTTCACACACACACACATCTATACGTACACATACATATACATATACTACATTATGTGTACATGTGTGTGTGTTCACAAATGCGTTATGTATAAAGGCATGCATACATATAGAAGTAAATATTTCTGTATGTATTGTGCGGCAAATAAAGAAACGCCACTAGATGATGATGATGATGATGATGATGATTATTATCATTATTATTATTATTATTATTATCATCGTCATTGTGGTAAGCTGGCAAAATCATTACCATGCCAGATAAAATGCTTAGCATCATTTCATATGACTTTACATTCTGAGTTCAAATTCAGCCAAGGTCAACATAGCTTTTGATCCTCTCAGGGTCAATAAAATAAGTACCAGTTACGCACTGAGGTCAATGTAATCAACTAGACCCCCTCCCCCCCGAATTTCAGACCTAGAGTTTATAGTACAAAGGATTATTATTATTATTATTATTATTATTATTATTATCATTAATTATTATTATTATAATTATTATTATTAAGCCAGTTAACTGGCAGAATTATTAACATGCTGGATGAAATGCTTAGCAGCATTTCGTCCATTCTTACATTCTGAGTTCAAATTCCACTGAGGTCAACTTTGCCTTTCATCCTTTTGGGGTCAACAAAATAAGTACCAGTGGAACACTGGGGTTGATGTAATCGTCTCATCCCCCCAAAAAAAAACTGATACCCTTGTGACAAAATTTGAAACCATTATTATTATTATTATTATTATTATTGTTGTTGTTGTTGTAGAGGATGCATGGTCTAGTGGTTAGAACATTGCACTCATGATCTAGCAGTCGTGGGTTCAATTCATAGACCGGGCGATGTGTTGTGTTCTTGAGCAAAACACTTCATCTCACGTTGCTTTACGATCACTTCGACACCTGACGTGTGGCACACCATGCACCTGTTCAGGTAATGTGAATTTGATGGAGAGAATGAGCTAATGTACGGTACATACATTTGATCCCTATACACAAATCATTTGTGCAGATCATTCAGCAAAAGCCGAACACGAGTCCATCATTATTATAACTATGCAACTAACCCCACCACGGGGCTAATAAGTCACAGAGTGGTCAGAAAGAGTAATGTTGTTTTGTTTGAAATTGTTGGGTTTTTTTTTTTTTTGTCCTCTTAATTAACTAAAGAAAAGAAAATTAATTGACAGCAAATCAAGTGCTATTAAAAAAAGAAAAAAAGTGTTGTGAGATAAATAATAAAAAAAAAAAAATTAAGAATTTTGGAAGCATGCAAAAGCTGTAAGCAGGCAGCATGCAGGTTGTGCAATAATACAGATAACACAAACAGCATGTATGTATATATATATATATATATATGTACATATATGTATGTATACACATGCATCATAAAAATACATATAAAAAAATCTATGTAAAAAAACATGAAAATCATTAACTAATAATAAATTAACAAGTGTACACAAGTGTGTGTCTGTGTGTGTGCAAGTGTGTATATATGTGCGTGTGTATATGTGTGTGTGTGCATATATACATGTATGTGCGTATATGCATATACATGTGTGAGTATATATACAAGTGTGTGTGTGTGTGTATGTACACACATAATTTGAATATGGCTTGTTTAGGTGAATGCTTCAAATAATAATTTACTGCTGTTTATGACAACAATTATGATCATAGCATGTATGTATGTATGTGTATGTATGGATGTATGTGTATTTATGTGTATTTATGTGTATCTATGTGTATGTATGTGTGTGTATGAGGTGTATGGTCATGTGGGTCAATGGGTGTGTGGGAGCGAGTGTGTGAATGTGTCTGGGTGAATGAGTGCGTGCAGGTACATAAGTATGGATGGGCGTAGAAGTGGGCGGGGACTAAAATGTTAATGTACACACATACATTAGCACATACACACACTTAAAAAGGGGAGAGGCAAGATAGTCAAAGGATAAGGTTAGTCAATGTTACTGGACAGGCATGGCTGTGTGGCAAGAAGTTGGCTTCTCAACCACATGCTTTTGGGTTCAGTTCCATTGCGTGGTACTTTGGGCAAGTATCTTCCATAGTCTGGCCAACAAAATCCTTGTGAGTGGATTTGGTAGATCGAAACTGAAAGAAGCCTGCTGTGTGTAAATATGTGTGCGTGTGTGTGTGTGTGTGAGTGAGTGACTCGTAGATATATGTGTTTGCGTATGGGAATGTGTATAGGTATGTATATGAGTGTGTATGTCTAAGTATGAGTATGTATGGTTCAGTATATAGTTATACATGTGTACATACAAAAAACTAAAACTATAAAACTAAACAGCGATTCAAACATTAAACTCCGCCAAACTTATTGGAATCTATCGTCAGGAATAAAACTTACACATATTCAAGAAACTAAAGAAAACCTGAACATTTAAACTCAAACAAGCAAAAAAGAACAAAAACTTTTCTATTTTATTATTTTTTTTTTAATTTATCAGTGATTTTTTTTTTTTTTGCTTTGGCAAAAGAAACAAGAAAACTTGTGAAATCATGCAAGATATTCTACCATTTACCAATTTAGTGCCACAAATGGATGCAAACTAGACAAGAAATCACATCTGACTCTTAAGGAAAGCAATCTTCTGCAGGATTGTGATAATAATAATCCTATCTACCAGAGGCACAAATCCTGATATTGGGGGGGGGGGGGTTTTG
>NC_068999.1:5354103-5363644 GCF_001194135.2 Octopus bimaculoides | reverse complement strand
TTACATTGACCCCAGTACTCAACTGGTACTTATTTTATCAACCACGAAAGGATGAAAGGCAAAGTCGACCTCAGCAGAATTTGAACTCAGAACATAGCAATGGGCAAAATGCTGCTAAGCATGCTAACAATTCTGCCAGTTCACCACCTTTATAATAATAATAATAATAATAATAATAATAATAATAATAATAATAAGAGAACTGTTCCTGTTATCGTGGATGCCCTTGGTATGATAAGAAAGGGATGTCAGAAACATCTAGATAATATCCCAGGAGAACCATGTCTCAGAGAAGTTCAAAAGATTGTGTTGACAAGTACTGCCCACATCCTTAGAAAACCCTATTAATTTAAATGCATGTGTTGTATTACATGAAAATATTTCACTACTGCCCCTGCCACTTCCCCTCCCCCAAGTTTTCAGTCATACTGTACCATCTCTTATTCTTTACTTGCCCTGGGATGCTGGGTATGTCTCAGCAAGTGGTTGTAACAAACATGCCGATTAAAAGTAAATAATAATAATAATAATAATAATGATAGTAACTAGTAATGAATCATCTCATCAAAATTTTGACCTAAAAGAAGGTAAGTGCTATAGAGTCAACTGTAACTTCTTGCAGTGAGGCTAAGAACTCCTTCTAAGCATAAGCTAAGGTCACATTTCTGTTCATTTTGATGCTGCTAAATGTAAATAAAATTCAACAAAAAAAAAGTTTCAAATTTCTAATTTGCTTGATTTGAATTACAATGTTATTCTAAATAATTGTTTTAGAGAGATTTTACAAAATTTACTTTGATTTTAAAGAATTTCCCAAGAAGAATATTATTTATATTTGTGAACCATTTTTCCCAGATGGAATAAATCATTATTTATTCACTTACTTCGCTTTCTGATTCAGCGTTTTTAACTTTTGCTTCTAATTCTTCACATTGCTTGTTCAAATCTTCCATTTCAGAATTCAAGCCTTTGTTCTCGGAGCATTGGGCTTTGAGTTCTTTCAGAGAAAGTAAGGTTTCATCATGAGCAGACGTCAGCACATTGATTTGGTCCTTCAGTTCCTGGAAAGTTTAAAGAAAACCAATAAATAAAAAAAAAAAGTTGTTTATAGAATTTTAACATGTTCAATTTTGACACATTTGGTATTCTGAGATGAGATACATCATGAGATCTGAGACCCCCTTTGGTCATGACTGACCATGGGATTGCACCTAGAAAGTGACCCTCAGAGGCACAAGTCCAGGCAAGGTTGGTTATGGAAGACCAACAGTTGCCCATGCATACCAGCCTCTCTTCTCCACACCACCAGTGTTATCCAAGGGAAAGGCAAAGGGGCCGATACAGCTTGGCACCTGTGACGTCGCAGCTCATTTCTACAGCTGAGTGAACTGGAGCAATGTGAAATAAAGTGTCTTGCTCAAGAACACAACACACAGCCCGGTCCGGGAATCGAACTCACAACCTCATGATTGTAAGCTCGACGCTCTAACCACCTCATGATTGTAAGCTTGACGCTCTAACCACCTCAGCCATGCCTGAACCTACAGTCAATTTATCGTCCACATCATAACCACAGTATTACAACAGGTAAATATTACAGAAATTTCTCTCAAATATATTAATTTTTCTGGCACCCTAACTTGCCTTATTTTCCAAGACAATTCTGTCTTGTTCTTCTTGCATAAAGTGATACGATGTAGATAAAGTCTCATTCTTCATATGCAAACATTCATTTTGTTCATCAAGCTCCTGGAAAAGAAATGAATGAAAAAAAAAAAAAGAAAAGATCAGATAAAATTCTAACATTTTCAGCGGAATATAAAGCAAAGTTGTTGTCTTTTATAGGATTACTGATTGCAGGGTCACAAGTTCAAACTGTGACAACCACTGGCTTCTGTTACTATAGAACTCTGGTTCTTGACCATTTTTTACCTATGGAACCCTTAGATTTTTATTTTACAAAGACGGACCCTCATAACCATTAAAAAGTCCTGTTATATCTTAGTTGTGGCTGACGCTGGTGTCACATAACTGGCACCCGTACCAGTGGCACATAAAAAGCACCCTTCAAATGTTGGGCCTCACAGAAGGGATGACAAGTGACTAAGACCGTTGGCAATGTGCCATGCTTAGAAAGAGACATAGTCATGGCTGATGCCGGCATCACATAACTGGTACCTTTGTCAGTGGTTCATAAAAAGCATGCATTACACTCTTGGAGTGGTTGGCATTAAGAAGGGCAACCAGCCATAGAAACCATGCCAAAACAGACTGGAATGTGATGCAGCTCTTTGGCTTACCACTTCCAGTCAAACCGTCTAACCCATGCCAGCATGGAAAGCGGACATTAAATGATGATTATCTGCTTTGAGATCCTCTAATGCTTGAAGATAGGTAGAATGATCAAAGAGTGTTGTTATAAGTCAATGGTTTATATTTAAAGAATATGTCACATTAACACACAAAGATAAAAAAAAAAAAAATTATCAAATAAAATGATATAAAGAATTCATGTACTTCTTTTACTCATCGTTAAATTATAATGAGTGGAAAAGCAGAAAGATACTTACTTTTTTCTTACTTTTTAATGAAGAAACTTCCTTTTCAAGTTCGTTATAACTTTCGAGAATCTCTTTGTGTTTTCTTTCAATATCCTGGGAAGATAAAAACAGAAGCTTTTAAGTTGGTGCTCAAAGTAAGATGTGACAGCCGAAGGATACAGCCACCCAAATAAAAGAGTATCTCTCACAGGCTTCACCGAGGCGATGACTACGACCGAGACCTTTGGAAATGTGCTGTGCGTGAGAAGACTCGGCAAGCCAAGTGAGATCGTTGCCAGTGCCCCTGGACTGGCTCTTGTGCGGTTGGCACATAAGATGCACCATTTTGAGTGTGGCCGTTGCCAGTACCGCCTGACTGGCCTTCATAGGATTTTCGAGCGAGATTGTTGCCAGTGCCCCTGGACTGGCTCTTGTGCGGGTGGCACATAAAAGACACCATTTTGAGCGTGGCCGTTGCCAGTACCGCCTGACTGGCCTTCGTGCTGGTGACACGTAAAAGCACCCGCTACACTCTCTGAGTGGTTGGTGTTAGGAAGGGCATCCAGCTGTAGAAACTCTGCCAAATTAGATTGGAGCCTGGTGTTGCCATCCGGTTTCACCAGTCCTCAGTCAAATCGTCCAACCCATGCTAGCATGGAAAGCAGACATTAAACGACGACGATGATGATGATGATATATATACACACACACATATCTGACAAAGAGCCATGCTCGAAACATCATTTCTACTCCTATTTTCCCATCTAAACTTTCACTGGGCTTCAATCTAATGCATTCACTGAGCTATTCTCATTGTGTTTTATTATTATTATCATTATTGTTATTATAAGGTGGCAAGTTGGCAGAATCGTGAGCATGCCAGGCAAAATGCTTTGTGGCATTTTGTCTATCTTCACGTTCTGAGTTCAAATTCTGCCAGAGTTGACTTTGCCTTTCATCCTTTCAGGGTCAATAAAACAATAAAAGAAGTACCAGTTATGCACTGGGGTTGATGTAATCAACTATACCTCTCCCTCAAAATTTCAGGCCTTGTGCTTTAGTAGAAAGGATTATTATTATTAAGAAGTTAATAAGAAAAAAAAAAGCATCTACCTGGTACTGTGTTAATGTGGCTTCTTTCTCAGCAATGACTGAATTGTAGGCCTTCTTCATTTCTTCTTTGTCCTCTTCCAACATTCGCACCTGCTCCTGGAGCCCCTGTTTAGAGATAACAATGATAGTAAAAATAATAACAACAAAATTATAATAATAATTTCTAGCATGACACAAAGTGTGAAATTTGAGGGTAGAGACCAGTCGATTATATTGATAACAGTACTTGATGGTTGAAATGCAAAGATGATATTAAATGAGGTTGAGGATGATGATGACGATATGAGAAAAAGGAAAAGAACAGAATGACAGAGAAAGGCTCAGAAATACGGGCACAGGTAGGGTTGTGTGGTAAGAAGTTTACTTGCTAACCACATGGTTCTGGGTTCAGTTTCCTTGTCTTCTATTCCAGCCTCAGGCAAACCATCTGAGTAGATTTGGTAGATAAAAACTGAAAGAAGCCTGTCATGTGTGTGTGTGTGTGTGTGTGTGTGTGTGTGTGTGTGTGTGTGTGTGTGTGTGACCACAGCTGCTTGACAGCCAGTGTTGGTGTGTTTATGTCCCCATAATTTAGTGGTTCAGCAAAAGAGACTGATAGAATAAGCACCAGGTTTAAAAAGACAAGCACTGAGGTCAATTCGGTCAACTTAAATTACCCAAGGCGGTGCTCCAGCATGGCCACCGTCAGAGTGAAACAAGGAAACGACAAAAAAGGTGAGTAAAAGATATAAGAATACAGTTAAAGGAGAAACAAGGATTTCCTTTGTTCTACAATCCGCAAATTATATATTAGTTTTGACAGGTAAAAATATCATCCATGGTTGAGGAAGACAAATATTTCACAATAGCTTAGGACTAAAGTACAGGTAAAATGTATCACATGAACAATAATTAAAAGGCCAAGCCCTAAGGTGATGGGGACAGGCTTATCTTAAAACCTCTAACTCCTGTCTTAGCCAATATTAAAAAAGACAACTGCATTTTTATATGCGTACGTCTTTAAACGTATGAGTGTGTGTATGAAGGAGATAAACAACAGAAAGCCCTCCCTCCCTCTCTCTCTTCTCTCTCTCTCTCTCTCCATATATGATATATATATATATATAGAGAGAGAGGGAGAGAGAGAGAGAGAGAGAGAGAGAGAAAGAGACAGACAGACAGACAGAAAGATAGATAGGTAGATAGAGAGGCAGATAGAGAGGTAGGTAGATAGATAGATAGATAGATAGATATTTATATCTATACATAAATTTTACCGAGCGTTAAGCTAATACACCTGCTTGTTGTTCCTACTCTTGTCTTCATCTCATTGCCTGTAAATTTGAACTATATATATATATATATATATATATCAGTGCATGTGTGTGTGTGTGTGTTGCCCTCAATGCCAAAATGTAGTCACTAAAACAGACCGAATGTCCAGTCAGCAGTTCCAAATGATCAACATCCAAACAACCACACCCAATCATTTCATTCTGTAATTTCCAATGATTTGTCACCAGATGAGGAGATTAAGAACTGCCTCAGACACTCTTTTGCAGCCCTTGGAAAGAGCAAAAGGAAGGGCTTTGTTGTTTCCAACAATAACAATCTCCACTTCCATACCGAATTCCTTTACTAGGCAATCTCTGATACCATTTTAATGAAGAGATATAGAACGAGGGCCACATTAAGATCCTTGGGATGTTTTAATGTCCAGTGTCCACAGAGGATTCTTTTAGACTCCTGGCTCAATGGGATTATGTGTACAGAAACCTCAGTTGCATTAACACCAGCAGTATTACATCTACACTTAGCAGGTATTAACTGAATTAGTTCAGACATGTAGCACACGTTTGATTCATATACAGGATCCTCTACAGGTAGCTGCTATACTATGGTCATTGCCTGACTGGAAAACCAAACGAGCATTTCAAAGACCAGATGAAGGACTGCTTTGAAGAGGAACAGCATTTCCCTTTCATAAGTAGAGGGCATCACTACAAATTCTTCAGTTTGGCATTCTAACTGTTGGAGGAATATCGAAAATATATGGAAGAAACTGCCTGAGTACCAACAGAGGAATACGAACAGAGGAATATATACAGATCAATATGTAATGTCTTCAGTTAAACATTTGTATGTCATGTCCCTGTGTGCTGTCCGCAACCAAAGCTGTAATTCAAGAACTGGGATATTATAACAATCGAGGAGCCAGCCCTTGAAGAAATTAGTTATCATTGAATTGCCTGAAGGACTATAAGCAAGAAAATACATAGGGGTCTCTATATACCCTTTTGCTATAAATATCTAATTGTTAGGATGGTCACAATTAGACGCTCTTAACAATTAGATGTTTACAGATCTAACTGTAAACATCTAATTAGATCTTCGTTCAACAGGGTTGATCTATGACTGAACTATAACAGCAACAATATATAATCCTCTGTTAATCCTAAAACCATTATTACGTAAGCTAGATTATCTCATACCTTGAAGTCTTTGTTTTCAACAGAGTTGCCATTGTTGGATTTTGATGCTTTGTAGTTAACCACTTCTTTCTTCAAACCTAAAAATTAATAATAATAGTAATAATAATAATAATAATAATAATAATAATAATAATAATAATAATAATAATATGCAAAAAAAAAAGTGACATAATAAAGAGAATTAACAACAAACTTAAAGACTACTCTGTATTAATATAGATTGCCTGCCAAAAGGAAAAAAAAAGAGACATGGATGCACTCTTGTAAATGCCAGCATTTTGTTCTGATAATGGGAGATTAAGCTGTAAAGAAAAAAAAACTGTGTGGATAGGATGCAAGCCTGCTATAAGGGATAAGCACTTTGTATCATCATCATCATCATCATCATCATTTTAATGTTCACTTTCTCATGCTTGCATGGGTCAGACAGAATTTGTTGAGAGGGATTTTCTAGACACCCAGATGCCCTTCATGTTGCCAACCCTTACCTGTTGTCAAGTAAGTTTATATTTCCCCATGGCCAGATATGTTTTTGCATAAGTTTGGAAATGTTGGACACTGCTTGTATGACGGGGACATTTGTTTACAACCATCATGCTATGACAAGACAAAGAGACACAAACAACACACATACACATGTATGTATGTATGTCTATACAATGGGTTTCTTTCAGTTTCCATCTACCAAATCCACTCACAAATATTTACTTGGCTTGGAGCAATAATAAAAGACATTTGCCCAAGCTGCCATTCTAAAATTTGGCTTTTGGTCCCCTACATAAATCATTTGGCGTGCAGTTTAGGAGCAGACACCCAATGCAAATGGTCTAAGACAGATGACCAAGGATCTCTATCAACACATAGACAGTGCAGTTGATTCCAGATCTGACCACATGTTGCCATACCAATAGCTTTCTGTAATCTCTGGGCAGTATCTCTTTCCTAATTTGTAATTACTGCAGCTGTTAACTGTAAATGGCCAGTGCAGATGGTCTTTACATGCGACAGTAAATATTTTAGTTGAATGTTCGCAAGTTTTGCTTCAATTATTCATGCAACCAACAAAATTCGTTCTTCATTCGCCAGCTCAACATAGCAACCAACCACACAAAACGACACATCATGACATTGGCTTGGCAACATACACACACGCATATATATATTAAAGGAAAACAAAATCAAGGCATAATGAGTATCTCAGGTCATTAAGAATATTTAATTAGAGTAAGGTGAATCAAAAATGGAGAAGTAGAACTGATTACTTCTGCATCTCCATTTTTGATTCACCTTTACTCTAATTAAATATTCTTAATTACCTGAGATACTCATTATGCCTTGGCTTTGCTTTCCTTTTCCTTTAATAGATACCTGCTGACTCAGAACCCTACTACAGATCCCTCACTCCAGCTTCAGCTATGGGCTTGGAACCTAACAGATGACCAATTACAGCACTTACGTAGCGTACCTATTCATTTAGATCACCAGTGAACTAACCCCCCCCCCCATATTCTATACACACACATATATATGTATATGTTTGTGTGTCTGTGTTTGTCCCCCCCCCACCAACACCGCTAGACAACCGATGCTGGTGTGTTTACGTCCCCCGTCAACTTAGCAGTTCAGCAAGAGAGTCCGATAGAATAAGTACTAGGTTTACAAAGAATAAGTCCTAGGGTCAATTTGCTCAACTAAAGGCAGTACTCCAGCATGGCCACAGTCAAATGACTAAAACAAAGAAAAAAATATACACACACACACACACACACACACAGACAGACACACATGCACACACACACATGCACACACACACACACCTGTGTATGGTTATATTATATCCATATGCAAATTATATAATTGGACATCAATATACCGGTAGCTAAAGCAAATATATGCTTTTTGTTATCAATTTTCAGATCTGCTGCTTTATATATGTGTTGTTTGAATCTGGGTTCCTGTATTAGCCAAGTGCATTTAGGTTTGTGACAGATGTGGATCAGACAAGGACCGTTACAAACCAACTGAATGAGTGATCAAACAATTGATTCGCTAATTAGTTAACGAGTTGATTTGATAGTATTAAAAGTGGGATGTAACCAGTGTGTGGGTGTGTGTGCTTTTATTGGCAAAATGACCTACCCAGGTACAATAGCATGTCTTTTCACATCAAAGCTCTTGCTAAACAAATATAAAACCGTGTATGTGTGTGTGTGTGTGTGTGTGTGGTTAAGAAGTTTACTTCTGAACAATGTGGTTTCAGGTTCAATCCCATTGTGTGGCACCTTGGGCAAGTATCTTCTACTATAGCATCAGCCAACCAAAACCTTTTTCTGTTTCCATCTGCCAAATCCACTCACAAGGCTTTCTACAATAATAGATGCTTGCCCCAGGTGCCACGCAGTGGGACTGAACCAGGAACCACTTATCTGTACTTATCTGCATTTACATAGTTTTTATAAATTTATCCAATATAGCATAAGTGCCGGCATGGCTGTGTGGTAAGTGTCTTCTACTACAGCCTCAGACCAACCAAAACCTTATGAGTTGATTTGGCAGACTAAAAGATTTGGAAACTAAAAGAAGCCCATCGTATGTCTGTATGTATGTGTTTGTCCCCCACTACTGCTTAACAACCAGTCTTGATGTATTTATGTTCCCGTAACTTAGCAGTTCGGCAAAAGAGACCAATAGCCTAAAAAAAAATAATAAAGTCCTAGGGTCAATAAGTTCAACTAAAAACTGTTTAAGGTGGTGCCCCAGCATGGCCACAGTGAAATGATTGAAACACAATTAAAAAAAAAAATCAACATTGTCTTACTTTATTGCATTCCCCATCCACAACCACCCACCCCACCACCACCCACTCTTATTCTTGGGAGGTGAATGGCAGAGTTGGACTCTGATGTGATTTCAGCTCGAAACATAAAGAGCCATAAAATTAAAACACCTCACAAGACAAACATATCTGGCGCTCTACCAATTCTGTCTCATTCAATCGACTTCGATTCAGGAGGAGGAGGAGGAAGAGGAGGAGTTGTGTTACATCATCTGCCAAACAGCGCCAACCAAAAAGTTGGCAACATAATCAAACATATCAAAACTTCTCAGAACGGAAATGGTTTTCCGGTTACATTTAGTCATTATTATTATTATCATTATTATTATTATTATTATTATTATTATCATTATTATTATCATTCTTATTATTATCATTCTTATTATTATCATTCTTCTTCTTCTTCCTATTATTATCATTATTATTATTATTATTATTATTATTATCATCATTATTATTATCATTCTTATTATTATCATTCTTATTATTATCATTCTTATTATTATCATTCTTCTTCTTCTTCCTATTATTATTATTATTATTATTATTATTATTATTATTATTATTAAGGCAGTGAGCTG
>NC_068999.1:5351899-5354043 GCF_001194135.2 Octopus bimaculoides | reverse complement strand
GTCATTATTATTATTATCATTATTATTATTATTATTATTATTATTATCATTATTATTATCATTCTTATTATTATCATTCTTATTATTATCATTCTTCTTCTTCTTCCTATTATTATTATTATTATTATTATTATTATTATTATTATTATTAAGGCAGTGAGCTGGCAGAATTGCTAGCATGCTGGGTGAAATGCTTAGCGGTATTTCATCTGCCGTTACGTTCTGAGTTCAAATCCCGCCGAGGTCGACTTTACCTTTCATCCTTTCAAGGTCGATAAACTAAGTACCAGTTGCGTACTGGGGTTGATCTAATCGACTGCCTCCCCACCCACCCAAAAATTTCAGGCCTTGAGCCTAGAATAGAAAAGATTATTATCATTGTTGTTGTTGTTGTTGTTGTTAAGGTGGAAAGCTGGCAGAACCATTAGCACGCTGGACACAATGTTTAGTAGCATTTTGCCTGTCCTTACGTTCTGAGTTCAAATTCCACCGAGGTCAAATTTTGCCTTTCATCCTTTCGGGATAGATAAATTAAGTACCAGTTTCACACTGGGGTCAATGTAATCGACTAGTCTCCTCCCCACAAAATTTCAGGCCTTGTACCTACAGTAGAAAGGGTTATTATTATTAATTATTATTATTATTATTACTGGCCTTGTATTATTATTACTGGCCTTATTATTATTATTATTATTATTATTATTATTATTAACAACAACAAAGATCATTTTCTTTCTTAGAATGCTAATGATTTCCACTACTGTGCCAACTTTCCACTGCCCTTATTGGCTACCAGAACAAGAACACCCCACTCCCTGACCATCACCATCAACAACACCTCGCCAACTCATTACATCACCCACCACCCCTTACATCAAACAGCTACCTACACAGATTGCTGAGTTGCCATTAGCACCTAATCAATAATTGATTCTCGAGAACCCCATGCTGAATTCATTGCCTAATTAGAGAGAGAGAAAGAGAGAGAGAGAGAATGAGAGAGAGAGAGAGAGAGAGAATGAGAGAGAGAGAGAAAGAGAGAGAGAGTGTTTGAATTAATAATGAGACATTTACATTTGTAATATGTAGGTCAGCTAATGGCAGTCATCGAAGTGTCAAGTTATATAAACATGGTGTGTGTTTGTACAAGTATATATATATAGACACACTTACATACATGCATATATAAACACATAAGTATATGTACATCCATATGTCTCTGTTTGTGCATGTGTGTGAGCATGCATGGATGTATATATGTATGTATGTATATATGTATGTATGCATGCATGCATGTATGTATGTATGTATGTATGTATGTGCGTGTGTGTGTCTGCCCGAAATGGTCATGACATTGGTGGAGCTTGACTGAAGAAAGAAAGCCAAGAATGACCAGTCTTTTTTTGCCTGTCCTAATTGTTGTTTTTCTTGTTCACTTTTGTATCATCTATCTGTCCAAACGTTTCAATACCCTCTATTGTGGTTTTGTTCCATTTATGTGTGTGTGTGTGTGTGTGTGTGTTTGTATATATATGCCTGTATGAGTTAGAGGTTAAGCAACCATCTATGGGACATTTTGGAAGACGGAAACTGAAAGAAGACCAAGGTGCCCATGCAGACCCACACACACACACAAGCACGTGTGTCCCGCTACCACCTGACAACTGATGTTAGTGTGCTTACAAACCTCGTAACTTAGCAGTTCAGCAAAAGAGGCTGACAGAATAAGTACTAGACTTAGAAAAAAAGTAGCGGAGTCAATTTGGTCAACTAAAATTCTTCAAGGCGGTGCCCCAGCATGGCCACAGCCTAATAACTGAAACAAGATATATATATATATATATATGTATATATATATTAGGTATGTGCATGTCTATATAAAATAACAATGAAACAATAACGGCAACAGGCAGCAGTCCGACCAGATACACATTAACCTTTCGTAATGAGCAATGACTAAACACATCCAATGCACCCTGACATTATTTAGAACTTCAAGAGAAAACAGCCCGAGTAGCAAAAGGACAGACATGTTGCTTTTCTGGCGGGGAGAGTTCTTTTTTTTTTTTTTATAGCAAGCATTAGACTAGTTCCATGGTCTTAGCTCAAACAGCAAAAAGCTTTCTATATATATATATATATAT
>NC_068999.1:5350412-5351515 GCF_001194135.2 Octopus bimaculoides | reverse complement strand
ATATATATATATATATATATATATATATATATATATATACACACACATTTCTACATATGCACAAGCATACACTACACACACATATATATATATATATATATATATATATATACTATTGTTTTTTCTTGTTACTTTATTTGTGGGTTTAAAAGGCTACCAATGGTTTCATGCCAAGGTGAACATCTCAACAATTATCAAATCTGCCACAAAAACATTGAAAAAAATCTTTGAGTGCCAGGACACACAATGAAAGCAATGTAACATATTCAACAAAATTAAGGTATGAAGAATTCTAATAACAATTTACAAATTTCTCACATAACACAACAAAAAAAAAACTTTTCAAAACAAAAAAAAGCTGTCTAACAGGATATGGCACTACTTTTAGACATATTGTAGTCAGCACTAGTTTTTTTTTTTGTTTTCTTTTTTTTTAGTTTTCAAATGTAATTCACATTAACATATTTCACTGCTTTGTTTGCAAACTTAGAAATACCGTAAAATCTATGGTGACCGTTATAGATTTCTCATGGAGAACTACACATTCCAGTATGAGATACAAGAGACAACAACAGCAATGAACACAACATAAATGTTGTAACAATGCAAAGAGACACTAGTCAAAACATTGAGCATTTGGGACAGAGATATCTTTTTGTTATCTATTATCTTTCACTCAATACAGTCATCAGACTGTGGCCGTGCTGGGGCACCACCTAAAAAGAGCCCTTTAAGTCAAGTAAATTGATGCCAGTATTTATTGAAGTCTGGTACTTATTCTGTCAGTCTCTTTGGCCAAACTGCTAGGTTATGAGGATGTAATCAAACCAACACTTGTCAAGCAGAGGAGAGGTGCAAACACACACACACACATATATATAACTCTTGAAATTACCTGAGGAGACACATCTACACCGAAACCAGTTGCACGGTACCCTACCCATGAGGGATCAATGCTAGACAGGTTGAAACAATTGTAGTGATCAATAAAGGTTTTCGTATCTTCCATCTTCAATCTCTCTCATTAATTACACACCCAATGAACTACTCTCTCTCTCTCTCTATCCCTATATATATATATATATATATATATATATATATAT
>NC_068999.1:5348030-5350392 GCF_001194135.2 Octopus bimaculoides | reverse complement strand
ATACACAGTAATGCTTCGATATACGAGTTAATTCATTCCCAGAGAATGTTCGTTAAGCAAAAACTTGTAAACAAAACTCGTAAACCCAGGATCTTGTAAACCAGTTAGGTATTACTGTATCTGTGTGTGTGTGTTCTTTCGCTTTCTTTTATTCTTTTACTTGTTTCAGTCATTTGACTGTGGCCATGCTAGAGCACCGCCTTTAGTTGCAAAAATCGACCTGAGGACTTATTCTTTGTAAGCCTAGTAATGATTCTATCCGTCTCTTTTGCTGAACAACTAAGTTTCAGGGATGCAAATACACCAACATCGGTTGTCAAGCAATGGTGGGGGGGACAAACACAGACACACGCATAAATATATATATATATGATGGGCTTCTTTCGGTTTCCATCTACCAAATTCACTCACAGGCTATAGTAGAAGACACTTGCCCAAGGTGCCATGCAGTGGGACTGAACCCAGAAGCATGTGGTTGGGAAGCAGCGTTCTTACCACACAGCTGCTCCTGTGCCTTTATATATACATATAAATCCGGCTTCAACATATTAATCAGTCCCAGTCTAAAGTAGGAGACATTTTCCCAAGGATTGACCCCAAAGCTACATGGTTACAAAGCAAGCTTCTTAGCCACACAGCTATGTCTGTACCAATGTTATTTGAGTTTTCTTTTGTTGTTGTTTTTTTATCGTTTCTTTTTTGTAATGCGGCATTTATTTTCTCATAACACAATTTTGTTTACTAATGCTACAGCACTTTTCTTTTTTGCAACGCTTGGGCGTTGGCAACTACATTGAACACTTGACTAAACTTCAAGAAAGGTAAGGTAAGTGAAAATGTTATGCCAATTTACACCTCGTTAAAAAATAATACAATGTTATTAATTGTTCAAATATGCTTGTGGCACATCTAAACTTGTAAATAAGCCATTCGCTGTGTTTTGTCATGGAGAAAATTTCTCGTTGTGGACAAATGGTGCAAATGCACTTAAATCAGTTCATAACACCACCTTTCTAGACATTTCAGAGTGGTTGTCTCCCCTTTGGTCTCAGGGGATGCTGCGAACTGATAAAAGAGATTGTTTCTCTTATGTTATTTCAGTCTAGGAAGGCGGCACTGTGAAGTGATTGAAGGTGTATTTACACCATTTGTCTACAGCGAGAAATTTTCCCCCATGACAAAACAGTGAATGACTTGTTTACAAGTTGAAACATGCCATACACATGTTTGAACTGGTAATAGCATCATATTTATACACGTCACTGCTTATCGCTCCTACTCTTTAAAAATAACAGTTCACTTTAGGATACAAGAAACAGGAAGGACATTTACTATTTTCTCTGTGTTATATATACTTGTTAGTCCTGGTGTTTTTGTTATGTATCTGTCTGAATGCATTTTTTATCATATCTAATGCGCCTACTATGATAGGAATTGTTTCTCATTATTATTATTATTATTATTATTATGGCCTCTTATAAAGCTCAACTAAAAGATGGATGAATTCAATTCAAAAATTTTATCCGTGTGTGTGTACACACCCACACGATGCCCATTGATGTGCCATGTAGCTTGTTTCATTCAGTCTGCTTACATAACAAACAGGTTCCACTCTGATGTCACACATGAGTGGTAACTGGGCATAACAGAAAGGAATGAAAGTAACTAATCAATGCAAACAATAGTTCCAACATTTGGCAATTAACCAAATTTGCAACAAAACAAAAATAATTTTTAAAATAAAAACAAAATCAGTTCATTCAATCTCGCATGGGAAAAAGCAGATGTAAAATAGTAAAATACATATATATATATATATATATACGTACACACACACACACACATATGTGTAAGTATGTAGACATATGTATATATGTGAGTGTGTGTGTATTCATATATATATATATGTTTATATGTAATCTGGTTATTCCGCTGAAGATAGTTTGACCTTGTAAGGTATATTTTTATCTTGCTAAAATAACTTGAAACCATGGTACGGAATATAGATTGGTAAATGTTTTTATTTTTCATTCCCTTTCGAAATTATTCCTATTTTTGTGATAATAGAGTTTTTTGCTGCTCTTTCTAGCGGGTCAGATGTCCTATTGTAGGAATCTCCGTATTTTAAATGAATATATATATATATATATATATATATATATACACACATACACATAAATGCATATATATAAGCATGTATATATATATATATATATATATATATATACATACACCTATGGGCATCGGTACCATTTTCCTCTTTCTCCGTTCTTCCATTCTCCGAACTTTCCATCTTTCCGACGAAGGGCTACGCCCGAAACGTCATACACTCTCTACTTTGTTGTTTTTTTGTTATTGTTTT
>NC_068999.1:5345513-5346928 GCF_001194135.2 Octopus bimaculoides | reverse complement strand
GTGTTTTCAAACAAGACAAAGAATAAATGAGAGATAGACGTTTGAATAACAATAAAGGTGTGTCTGTCTGCATGTGCATGTATACATGCGTGTGTATTATATTATATATAAAAGAATAAAAGAATATATATATATATATATATATATATATATATGTGTGTGTGTACAGATTTTAATACAAGAAGAGGGAATGAACAGGCTTTATTACAAATCACTATTTAATGTTTCAATGCATCAGTTATCAGCTGGCAATAGATGAAAGCTGTAACATCTGATAGCCAATAACCGAAAAGGAGCTTTGGCAAAGCATGCTATAAGGCTATTGTTACCCACATGATATCAAATAAATACACACACACACACACTGACAATGGCTAGCATGCCAAAACTTGGAAGTCGCTATCAACCCTCTCATTGTAAAAGTCTCGTAAAATGTACACTATAAAAAAAAATATTGAATACTTCTTCACTTTAATGTTACATTGTTTATAACACACACACACACACACACACACACACATATACATGCATATGTAAGTGTATGTGTATAATATAATATATATATATATTTGTATTATTATTATTATTCAGGTCACTGCCTGGAATCGAACTCAGAATCTTGGGGTTAGTAGCCTGTGCTCTTAACCACTACGCCATATGCCCATGGGCAATTGTGGAGTGAATTTTTAGGGCTTATAATTCAAATATTTTCCCAGCATATGGGAACCGATTTTAAGGAAGGATGGCATAGTGGTTAAGAGTGCGGGCTATTTACCCCAAGATTCCGAGCTCAATTCCAGGCAGTGACCTGAATAATGATAAGAATAAGAATAATAACATCGAAAAATACCTCAAGAATGAGAACCCAGGTTTGAAATTTCCCCAAGACACCCGATGAAGGCTGGAGGGTATATCAGCTGAAACGGTGTGTTAACAATAAACAAGATGAGGACAAATATCCGCCAAATGTAAATAATGTAAATAAATTTAATTCTTTTAATCTTGTCACAAGACATTCGTCAACCTGGGTCTAATAGTAGAAAACATTTGCCCCATGTGCTGCACAATGGGACTTTAATCCAAAACCATGTGGTTTGTAAAGCAAGCTTCTTAATCCTAGAGCCACAAAATGATTTTATTTCAGCTAATAAGCTTTTTAGAACATAATATTGATTTTTTTTTTTCCCCAAAGTCCATCACATGTCATCTAAAACCTGCAGCAAGTCACTGCTGACATATATGCTATAAGGTTTTCAACACTGACCAATAGAATTCAGAAATGCAGGAATTAAGCTTGCTGAAGGAGTGCAAACCCAGGCCCTAATTTTTTCTTACAAACAAGGTCGATTTTTTCAATCTTAATACAAAAACAAACATGGCCGCCGCCGCCATCATCACCACCACCACCACCACCA
>NC_068999.1:5344251-5345367 GCF_001194135.2 Octopus bimaculoides | reverse complement strand
GTACACAGTCAACCTTTTCATTACTGTATTCCTCATGAAATACACTGTGTGAATTTCAATTAATTTTGAAAATAATGATCATCATCATCATCATCATTGTTTAACATCCGTTTTCCATGCTAGCATGGGTTGGACAGTTTGACTGAGGACTGGCAAGCCAGGAGGCTGCACCAGGCTCCAATCTGATTTGGCAAGGTTTCTACAGCTGGATGCCCTTCCTAACGCCAACCACTGGGAGTGTAGTGGATGCTTTTTTACGTGCCACTGGCACGGGAGCCAGTCAGGCAGCACTGGCATCGACCACATTCGGATGGTGCTTTTTACATTCCAGTGGCACAGGGAACCAGTGGCACGTAACAAATTTGGAGGAATTTAATTGGCACAGTCACTTGTATATCAGAAAAATTGCTTTAAGACATCTGGCTGTTTACATTTTGAATTTTGAGTTCAAATATCACCAGAGTCAACTTTCCCTTTCACCCTTTTAGGGTCAATAAATGACTACCAGTTGAACACTGGGGTCAATGTAATTGACTTACCCCATCACCCTTACCCCACAAATTGCTAGCCTTGTGCCAAACTTCGAAACAATAATTAAATGGTCACTCAGTAAAGAACAAGGTGAAAATGATTTAAACATATAAACAGTTTAAAACATGATGTTTCGTGTCAAAGAACAAGGGGCTGTCTTAGGCAGAATGGCATTGAAAGGGTTAAACATGGCACAATCAGGTCTATCACCGTTTCTTGTTCGTTTGGTTCACACGGACATTAGTTACAGATAATTTATCTGGACAAATCAAACAAAAAGTAATTAAGAAAAATGTACTGAATATTGTAAATATGCCTTGATAATCCTTTAATATTACGAGATGAATTAAGTGTCGTAGACCAGACACGAGATTAAAGCAACTCTGAAAAGAGATAGCAAGCTTCTGGTAGAGTTAGAAAGAGAGACAAAGTGAGAGTTATAAAAGTACAGCTAGTCAGCGACTGAGAGACAGAGAGAGAGAAAGGGGGGTGTTACTAGTTGCCACCATTGTTCAATTGTGAGATTACAATTGTTTAAGGAGAGTATATCATATATATATATATATATATATATATATATATATA
>NC_068999.1:5340112-5343901 GCF_001194135.2 Octopus bimaculoides | reverse complement strand
TATATATATATATATATATATATATATATATATATATATATATATATGTATATATATATATGTGATGGGCTTTTTTCATTTTCTGTCTACCAAATTCACTCACAAGGCTTTGTTTGGCCTGAGGCTATAAAAGATGACACTTGTCTAAGGTGCCACGCAGTGGGACTGAACCCGGAACCATGTGGTAGGGAAGCAAGCCTCTTACTTCACAGCCACACCTAACCCTTTAGCATTGAAACTGGTCACATCCAGTCCAAACATTCTTCCTACTTTTAACTACAACCCAATCACATCTATCAGGCAATGTCATTCTAAGACTAAACTGCCACATTATCGACATTGTGAGGCTATGATATAATGCAGGATTAATTCAAAGCTATATAAACAAACGAGCATCGCATTTGACGGAGTAACCTGAAGGCTGATAGGCTGAGCTAGATTGAACCTTCAACTACCAAACATTCACACGAAAACAAACACAGACTTCCTGGGTCTATAATGTGTATACATCTGTGTTATATAATCTAAGTTTTATTGTCAACCTGAATGGTTTATTGTTAATTTTGTTTTTCTGTGGCAACTTGTTTAAAGTGTCAAAATTTGTAAAGAAAGAGAAAAGCTGTCAACAACAACAACAATAATAATGATGATGATGATGATGATGATGATGATGATGATGATAATGTCCCAAGTCTTATAAATCATGGAAAGAGATTCTGTGAGACCTTTAACAACAGGTTGCTGTCTGCTCTCACAGAATTAACCGGAGCAAAAAAGATCAAGAGCTCTGAGAAGCAAGATTTCATCATCATCATCATCATCATTTAATGTCTCCTCTCCATGCTAGCATGGGTCAGATGGTTCGACTGGAGTTGATGCAGCGGAGGTTTGCACCAGGTCCCAGTCTGATCTGGTATGGTTTCTACAGTTGGATGTCCTTCCTAATGCCAACCACTCCAGGGGTGTAATGAGTGCTTTTACATGCCACTGGCGACATTTTCATGGCACCAGCAACAACCATGACTATGATTCAAATGGGTAGGTGCCATTTATATGGCACCAGCAACAACCGCAACTACAATGCATGATGGCTGTCATTTACAGGGCACTGGCAGTGACCATGACGATTCATGGGTTCCATTTGCATGGCACCAGCAACGACTACAACTCACAGATGATGATAATAATAATAATAATAATCCTAAAGGGTAGCAAGCTGGCACAATCGTTAGCATGCTGGGTGAAATACTTAGCGGTATTTTGTCTCCCATTACGTTCTGAGTTCAAATCCCGCCGAGGTCGACTTTGCCTTTCATCCTTTCAGGGTCAATGAAATAAGTATCAGTTACACACTGGGGTCAATGTAATTGACTTAATCCCTTTGTCTGTCCTTGTTTGCCCCCTATATGTTTAGCCCTCTGTGGGCAATAAAGAAATAAATAATAACAATCTTTCTAATTTTGGCAGAAGGCCAGCAGTTTTTAGAAGGGGTGGTCACTTGATTACATGAACCCTGTACGTGACTTGTACTTTATCTTATCGACCTTGAAAGGTTTAAAGGCAAAGTCAACCTCAACAGAATTTGAACCCCAAATGTAAAGAGCCCAAACAAAAATACTGTTAAGCATTTTGTCGAACATGCTAACAATTCTGCCAGCTCACAGCCCTCACGAGATCGAAACAGGAGAACACTTGATAAAAAATTAGAATGTAGAGTATACATCGAGACACGACAGAGTTGGCCAATATCAACATTGGTTATGTTGGCATTGTAAAATCAAAACTTGACAAGTGGTATAAGCACCACTCTGAGGCTGTAACTGAAGGACAAAATGTGATGACTCTTTGGGAGATTCCATTGCATAAAACAGAACCATCAAAGCTAATAAAAGACCAAAATAATAAGGTCTGTTCATTGATCAACATTTGTATCCCTTGTGATCATAACATCTCAGTGAAAGAATATAAGGACTTGTCCATTGAAATCAAGATAATGTGGCATCACAAGGTGGTTAAAATAGCAGTGATTGTAGGAGAATTAGGAATAAACCGAAAATTAGAATGAACCCTGGCTTACCATCCCTGCTAGAAGTGCAAAGAATTGTTTTAACTAGTAGGTCATACGTATTGAGAAGAGCATTGTTGCAGAAGGAACAATAACCTTCCATGTAAATAGTTTCTTTTTTCTCCATAGCTTTGCTTTTGTTAATGAACAATCTGGTGTGTTTATTTTAATGGCCTATCAATGTATACAGTGAGAGTCGTTGCCCTAGATGTCAAGAAGACACTTGGCAAGAAATGGTAACAAAACTTAGATAAAAAAAATCTCATAATAATAATGATAGCAACAACAAGAACAACAACAACAATAATAATAATAATAATAATAAATGTGAATTATATAAGACTACCTACTTTCACATTGTGATCTGGTCTTCTGCAAGACTAGTGTCTGTTTTTTGATGAATCTCACCAAATCTTCCCTGGAGAAGTTATCCAGCTGATTAGAAGAACAAAAACAAACAAAAGAAATAATTTAATTTATGAATAAAACATGACACAGCAAAGAGAAGAATTAAAATTAATGACATCTGATTAATGGAGAATGTCAGATGATGAACAGCAGTGCTTCCTAAACAACCTGAGTAATGACACAACACTATGTCGTGTTGTGTCGTGTCGTAAAACTATTCAAGGTCAAAATTAATTGCTGCTATTTTCTCACATTTTCACATTAAAATTAAAATTTGAAACTGATTGTTTGTTTGTTTTAATCTTGCAAGTTGCATGATGACCTCATTAGTGCTAGAGCGAAAGGAAAGGGGGAAAAAAATGCCCAGTACATGATGTGAAGCAAGCATGCCAAACATGTGGCCCTTTTCAGACACAAGTGCAACCTGCAAGTAGTATAGCTAAAGGTTTAAAAATGGGGCACCCAAAACATTTTTAATAATCATCATCATCGTCATCATTTAATGTCCGTTGTCCATGTTGGCATGGATTGGCTGGTTTCACTGGGCTGGCACACTGGAAGGCTGCACCAGACTCCAGTCCGATTTGGCATGGTTTTCTATGGTTGGATGCCCTTCCTAATGCCAACCACTTCGAGAGTGTAATGGGTGATTTTACATGCCACTGGCACAGGTGCCATTTGTGTGACACCAGTATCTGCCACAAGATCTAGGAGTTAACAGTTCAATACCTTCAATACCTTATCCACTGAACCACTTTGCATCTGCACATAATCTGCTAATTATCTCTGGTAATTAAATGGTTTTAGGCATGTATAATTGAGTCTGCAGCTTATTAAATACATCCTACAAGACATGCAACCGTTATGGACTGGTAAACCTATCAATTACAGAAGAACTAAATTATTTTGATCCAGTCAGACAGAATATTTTATCTCGAATGGAAAACGAATTACATTAATGACTAAAATGGAATTCAATAAAGAATTTACAATTTAAATTAATGAAGGTAAAGAAAAAATGGTAAAGAAAATTAGTTACATATAAAAACAAATGGCCAAAAGAATTCTTAAAAAAAGAAGGAAAGCAAGAACAGCCTAGATTTCCTTTTCTTCTACTCTCTCCCTCTCTCTCTCTGTCTGTTCATCTTTCTCTCTGTCTCACTCACATAGGCACACACTTACCCTCTCTTATTCACACTCTCTCTCTCACACACACACACTCATTCATTCACTCTCTCTCTCTCTCACACACACACACACACACACACATCCACTCTCCCTCTCTCTCACACACACACACACACACACACATTCAC
>NC_068999.1:5337081-5339586 GCF_001194135.2 Octopus bimaculoides | reverse complement strand
GTTACCATTGTTTAATTTCTATCCAGTCCTGGTCAAGCAGACCAGTGGTCAGAAACAGGAGTGACCATCACATTTTCAGACATAATACAGTAGAACAGGGTTTCTCAACCCTTCTATCCTTGTGCAACCCTTAAAATAAATTACACGTCTCAAGGAACCCCTGCACAAAAAAAAAAATTATATACCATATCTTTCTCATATTTTTTCCACTGTAGTTCACATGGTAAATATTATATATATATATATATATATATATATATAATATTTACCATGTGAACTCTGCCAGATCAGATTGGAGCCTGGTGCAGCCTTCTGGTTCGCCAGTCCTCAGTGAAATCATCCAACCCATGCTAGCATGGAAGGCGGACGTTAAATGTTACACTGATTTTTGTCATATCTTATCAACCCCAAGAGGAATAAATGGCTTAGCAAGCCTTTTGCCTGGTGTGCTAATGATTCTACCACCTTGCCACCTTAATGATAATAATAATAATAACAATAATAATTGCTTCTGATTTAGGCACAAGGCCAGAAATTTTTGAGGGGCTTGGCGATAGCTGATACCATTGACCACAGCACTTCATGGTACTTATTTTACCAACCGCCAGAAGGATGACAAGCAAAGCTGATCTCGTCGGGATTTGAATTTAGAATGTAAAAAGAGGGAAGAAATATTGCTAGGCATTTTGTTTGAGGCACTAACAATGATCTGGGGGCGGAGGGGAAGAAGACACGTGCCCGACAAAAGGTGACCACACTTGTCCACTAATCGGTAATCTGCATCATCAGCTCATTTTTGCCAGCTGAGTGGACTGGAGCAATGTGAAATGAAGTGTCTTGCTCAAGGACACAATGCATCGCGAGGAATTGAACTCATGACCTTACAATAATGAGCCAAATAGCCTAACCACTAAGCCACATGTCTTCACTTATGATAGAGATAAAGATAAACACTTCCTTTCCACTTATGTAAATAAAACAATGATAATCACCATCACTAAGATGGGTGGGCAAGGATGGATTTAGACAGAACAGTTTAAGTAAAAGACTGTAATTATTCCCATCCTAAGAACCAAATGGTCGATAGAAAGAGAGGATTTGTTCCAGAACAAGGAAATTATTGTCTCTGGCTGACGACAATGAAACTTCCTGTTAATTTCTCAGCAAAACGATTACGTCTTTATTAGTCTGGATAAGACGCAGAAGTTTCCAAGACTAAAATGTTTCAAAGTTGCTAATGAACAACGAGAAAACTTTGAAGCACATCACTACGTGGTTCATAGGCTTGCTTCCACACGGTTTCAAGTTCGGTCTCACTACACAGCACCTTGAGCAAAGAGGCAGAAACAGGTGTCTTGCTATGAGGGAGGTACATGGTTACCCAGAAAGAGAAAGAGAGAGAGGGAGAGAATAAAATTTGAAATTTAATTTTGAGGTTACAAGGTAACAAAAGGAATGTTTAATAATGTAGTGCTGCCTGTCTAAAATAGGACCAAAAAGGATGGCCACTACTGGAAAGCCTTTGATTACAAAACTACAAGATCACAACAGACTGGGAGGAATAAACAACATCAACAACAAAATACCGCCTTTGGAAGATATGAACCGACAATCTTAGGAGTGGTTGGTCCCTGATATCTTATCTACTGAGCCACATTAGCTCTAAGCTTTATTTGTTACAAAGGTCAAAGATGTGTTTATCATGAGATATATCTCATAGATGAAGACAGGGAGATAAGGCATTGCAGACCCAGCCAATTGAATGATAGTGCAGAAATGGGGAAACAAACCCAATCCTGTCCAGACATTATGTCAGCAATGATCATGGTGGCAGTGATGGTGGCGGTGGTGGTGGCGATGGCAGCAGCGGAGGTGGTAGTGGTGAGAGCAGTGGTGATAGTGGTGAAGGTGGCGGTGATGGTAGCGGTGACAGTTGTGGTGGTGGTGGTGGTGGCGGCAGTGGTTGTTTTCTTCGTCATTGAGTTAGTAACAAAGTAACTTAATAGTTATTTACTAATAATCTTGGCAAACTTAAACGGACATTTTGATTTACACACCAAGATATAACCAGATTAAAACATTATTTCATTTGCATTTTTCTTTTCTTTTTGGTTTATATTACATTTTTTCCCTCTTTTTATCATAGCGTACACACACACACACACACACACACACACACACATACCGATACTAAATGGTTGTTTATTCCTTTTATTCCTCATTTTTCTTATTACCACCCTGTTCTTGACTAATGCTTCCTTCTAAAGAATACATATATTGAGCGAGATCGTTGCCAGTGCCGCTGGACTGGCCTTCGTGCCGGTGGCATGTAAAAGCACCCACTACACTCTCAGAGTGGCTGGCATTAGGAAGGGCATCCAGCTGTAGAAACTCTGCCAAATCAGATTGGAGCCTGGTGTAGCCATCTGGTACACCAGTCCTCAGTCAAATCGTCCAACCCATGCTAGCATGGCAAGCGAACGTTAAAAGATGATGATGAGTTCT
>NC_068999.1:5331088-5336410 GCF_001194135.2 Octopus bimaculoides | reverse complement strand
CTTGACAACCGATGGTGGTGTGTTTATGTCCCCATAACTTAGCGGTTCGACAAAAGAGACCAATAGAATAAGTACTAGGCTTCCAAAGAATAAGTCCTGGGGTCGATTTGCTCGACTAAAAGGCGGTGCTCCAGCATGGCCGCAGTCAAAGGACTGAAACAAGTAAAAGAATAAAAGAATAATTTGTTTTTGTTTTGTTTTCAAAAGAAGAAAAGAATGACCTGTGACATGATTGGTAAAAGATAGGTTTTTCTATAGGTCAAGGTGGACCATACATCCACATATATATATGCACAGATCTGGGCAAGATTTTTCTAAGACGATTGGCAGCTTCTCATACAGGCAAGTCTCTACTCAAGACTACTGTCAGACCCCAAATTGGATTGGAGGATCCTCACAAGTTTCAAGAAAACTATAGGCTTTTGAGGTTTCACCACCACCCCCTCTTTAGCTCCCTCTCTGGGTCCCCAGTCAATATGTCAACTGCAAACTTCTCGATGATATCAAACTAGACAACAATTTATTCAATCTATCAAATAATCTATGATTATTTTAACACTAATGGCCAGCGGTAGCTGTGAAGTTGACAGTTTAGTCTCTCTCACAAGAGGAATATTGCGTGACAAAATATAATAATGACTATAAATTTGTGACGTAAACAAAAGAAACAAACAACAATAGAATGGAAACAAACCGATAAACTAGAAAAAAATTTATACAAAAATCTATAACATTGTATTGTGAGAAATAAATTTCCCATGATACAATTTTTTTGTTATTAGCTTAAATCTACCTTTAGCCACAGATCCAGTCACATACACAAGCTTAGATACACACACACACACACACACACACATACATGCACATATATGCATAGACACACACACACATGCATGTACCTACGTACACAGATCACCAAACTGTTTGGTAAGTGTTTGGGTTCATAAAATTTTTTACTAACCATTACTATACATAAATCCATAAGTTAACGACACGTAGAGAGAGAGAGAGAGAGAGAGAGAACAACACAAGTTTACCTACAAAAAACAGAGACACCCACACAAATGTATGAAATCTCTGACCCACATCAGTGTAGTAATAAATAGTTTCTTAGCCATAGAGTTGGTATTTTCAACATTTAAGTGTGCTGAATGTCGTGTTATTTGACTGTAAGAGATTGAGTTGAATTGTTACAATGAATTCGGTCACTATATCTTGTATGCTGAGCAACTGTGCCTATGGTTGGCTCATTGTGTTAGTGTTTAACCTTTTCGCTATTATATTTCTATTGAAATACACAGTTTTTCTTTTAATTAGCTTTAAAAAAAATGAAGAATTTAGTAAGCTAACTTAATCCAGTGCTACTCAAAGTGGTGGTCCGCAGACCAGTGCTGGTCCATAAGCCATCAGCTGCTGGTATGCGGTGAGTTTCCAGAAAAGAAAGAAACATAAAATGCTTATAAAATCCTAATGTAATATTGTGTTATTTGTTTACAAAATAAATACAAGATGAAAAAAAATTGTCAACTTTTATTATATTCATGATAGCACTCTCAGAGTGGTTGGCATTAGAAAGGGCATCCAACTGTAGAAACTTTGCCAGATCAGATTGGAGCCTGGTGCAGCCTTCTGGCTTGCCAGTCCTCAGTAAAACCATCCAACCCATGCCAGCATGGAAAGCGGACGTTAAATGACAATGATGATGAGGATATTGTTTCCGGTATAAATTAAAATTACAAAGAAATATCACCGGTCCCTGGCACATTGGAAAGAAAAAAAAACTGTTGGTATGCCACTTGAGATAGTTTGTGAGAAGAACTGGTTTAGTCTTTGCTATTGACTTGAAGGAGGTAAGCTGGCAGAGCCATTAGCACTGCAGGCATAATTCTTAGCAGCATTTCGTCCTTTTTTTATGTTCTGAAATCAAATGCCATCAATGTCAAAAAATCAAGTACCTGTCCTTTACTGGGACCGATATAATCCACTTCCTCTTCCCCTCAAAAACTGTTGATCTTGGGCCAAAATTGAAAACTATAATTAGGCTGGTGCTTGGAACACAAATTAATACGAAATTTTGATGGAAGATTTTTTAATTCAGATCACGTTAAAACATAAGACAGAAACTGAAAGAAGCCTTTTGCACACACACACACATATATGTATGTATGTATGTATGTATGAGTATGTATATGTTGGTGTGTCTGTGTTGTCCCCCACCCACTCCACCATGTGTGTGTGTGTGTGTGTGTGTGTATATATATATATATATATATATACACATACATACACACATACATATGTACATACACAGACACACACACGACAGACTTCTTTCAGTTTCTCAGTCTACTAAATCCACTCATACTGCTTTTTGGTTGGCCTGGAACTACAGCAGAAGATCCTTGCCCAATGCTGTCACAGAACAAGACTAAAACCCTCTTTAGAATTTCTCCATATACAGACCTTGCTGAAGACAGACAGACTGCACCAAGGATTCCGTGTTTACTATTCTGCGCAAGAAAATGCATTCCATCCTGAACTCCTGCCAATGATGTGTCTATAACTGTGCCAGACTATCAGACATGCAGCCAACAAATCAACATATTGTATCTTATCAATGGCATTTTATTGTATTCACAGCTGAGACTTTTAACTATCAAATTACGCTGTCTACACGAGATGTGAGTAGTTACCAGGCAGAAGGAAACATTCTTTGGCATAATTACAGTTTGGTGCCCCACAGAATTTGTTTCCTCATAACTTCATGTGAAATGCATATTTTTTAAAATTATTGTGCTGGTAGCACGTAGAAAACACCATCAGAAGATGGCCGATGCCAGTGCCACTATGACTGGCTTCCGTGCCGGTGGCACATAAAAAGCACCATCTTATCATGGTTAATGCCAGCTCCTCTGGCCCCTGTGCTGGTGGCACGTGAAAAGCACCCATTACACTCCCGGAGTGGTTGGCATTAGGAAGGGCATCCGGCTGTAGAAACACTGCCAGATCAGATTGGGGCCTGGTGCAGCCTCCTGGCTTCCCAGACCCCAGTCGAACCGTCCAACCCATGCCAGCATGGAAAACGGACATTAAACGATCATCATCATCATCATCATCATCATCATGATGTATGGTTGTGTGGTTAAGGAGCTCACTCAGCAACCCCATATTTTCAGCTTCTGTCCTACCATATGCCACCTTGGGCAAATGTCTACTGTTATAGCCCTGGGTCAACTAATGTCTTATGAGTTTGGTAGCCTATAGTGTGTGTGTGTGTGTGTACACAAGGGAGAATCATTGTCACAGTTATTTCAATGACAGACTGCTTTAACACAATAATATATCACAAGTTATTTATAGCTGTTTTTGCTTCAAGAAACAATAATGGATTTATTTATACACTTGTGTGTGTGTGTGTGTGTGTGTGTGGTCTTTTGATCATCACTACCACCTTCATCATCATCATCATCATCATCGTTTCCACTGTCCTTGAAGGCACATGACTCAGTGGTTAGAGTGTCGGCCTCACAATCATGAGGTAGTGAGTTCGATTCCCAGATCAGGCTGTGTGTTGTGTTCTTGAGCAAGACACTTTATATTTATATATAAATACGCACACATGTTCATATATACATATATATGTGTGTGTGTGTGTGTGTGTATATATATATATATATATATATATATATATACACACATATACACACACACACATACATATCAGGCAGAGAGTGTTTATGTTACTAAACAACTTACCAACTTCAAGGCTATATATATTTGAACACTAACAACCCAAAATCAATACAGAGCTAATTTATCCTCACGTGTCTCATTGTTTGCTAAACAAAAATTCCCGCTGTCGATTGTTTTATAAATGCTATTCTTTGCTTGTTTCAAAGCCATTTTGTCTTCTACCGATTCCCTCTTCACATTCCTACTTTTGTTCATATTCTCCAGTATCGGAATTGCAGGGAATACATGAGGATGACATGGTTAATGGCATGAAACCCTTTATCGTTTTTATCCTTCACCTGTTTCAGTCATTAGACTGTGGCCATGCTGGGGCACCACCTTCAAGAATTTTTCAGTCGAATGAATCGACCACAGTGTTGTTTCTCTGGTTCTTTGTTTTTTCTTTTTTTGTGTAAGCTTAGTACTTATTCTATCAATCTCTTTTACAAAACCATCAAGTTACGAGGATGTAAACACACCAACACCAGATGTCAAGCAGTGGTTGGGGAACAAACAAACAAACACTACTGAAAACAGTACCTCTGCCTTCGCAAAGGCAGAGGTAATAAATAAGTATTACAGTTGATGGAGTCATCTGAATGCTAAACAGTTAATACTACAGAAACTAGCGTTAAGGCCTCTAGTTCTCAGGTGTGGCATGTGGTAAGAAGCTTGCTTCCCAACCACATGGTTCCAGGTTCAGTCTCTCCTCTCTTTTCTTCCTGGGGTACAGTAAGACACTTATTGCTATTCCTCTATCATAATCTAACCTCTCAGCTGGCATAAAGGCCCTTCCTCCAGTTCCACTCTCTCTCCCAGCTGAGAGGTCTTCGTCTCACAAGTTACTTGGTGACCCTGCTGGTGTAGGTGCCACATAAAAGGCTCCCAGTAAACTCTGTGAAATGGTTGGTGTTAGGAAGGGCATCCAGTTGTAGAAACCAGGCCAAGGCAGACTATGGACCCTAGTGTAGCTAGCTCTCCAGCTTGCCAACCCCTGTCAAAATGGACAGCCCATACCGGAATAGAACACAGACACTAAATGATGATGAAGACAGCAGGATGTGACTTGAGGAAATTTAGGCTGCTATTTCTAACAAGTGAAGCGACCACATAGGGACTCCCTCATCATTTTGGCTTGTGTTATCCCTAATTTGAAACCAACGGGAGGCTGCTATAGAAAATTTGTAAGCCATCAAGGGAATACGATGAAACTGTTTCATCAGTTAATTATAATAATCATGTGTAGCAAATGTCATTATCACAGTTTCTGCTGACAACTGTAAACATTCAGATGGCATATGTCGGTCAGTCGAGCACAGAGTGAGGCTGTAGAAGATGCTGGAACATATAACAAACAAACGTTGACTGCTATGGACCATGATGGTTGTAGAAGTAATGATGTGTGTCCAACCATAGAAAATTTGCTTCAAGTACATCTAACCATTGCAAAAATGGAAAATTGGACATTAAGTGATTATATATATATATATATATATATATATATATATATACAGGGTTGTCAAGTGATGGTGGGGGAAAACATAGACACACACATAAATACATACATACATATATATACATACATATATA
>NC_068999.1:5330399-5330863 GCF_001194135.2 Octopus bimaculoides | reverse complement strand
TATATATATATATGTGTAGGTTTACAGTTATTCAACTATCTCTTTCGCATTCATACATTAAATATTTAGGTCTTAATTACAAAAAAGATATGAAACCATTATTCAGCAAGATGGAGCACTTAAAAGATGGAGCACGTAAAAGCACCCATTACACTCTCGGAGTGGTTGGCGTTAGGAAGGGCATCCAGCTGTAGAAACTCTGCCAAATCAGATTGGAGCCTGATTAATCGACTTAATCCCTTTGTCTGTCCTTGTTTGTCCCCTCTGTGTTTAGCCCCCTGTGCGTAATAAAGAAATAAATATAACCATACTGAATAATCACCATACGAGTGTGCAGTGGCGGACTGGGTCTAAAAAATATTGGTTGCCAGGAGACTAAGGGGGCCCACCCGCAACTACAATGCTATCATTTAATTTCTTTTCTTTTTTTTCGTTAAAAGTATTCTTTTTAACTGTCTACAAAC
>NC_068999.1:5326914-5328726 GCF_001194135.2 Octopus bimaculoides | reverse complement strand
GACGTCCTGAGTTCAAATTCCGCTGAAGTTCATTTTGTCTTTCATCCATAAAATAAGTAGCAATGAGGTACTGGGGTCGATTCCCACCAAATTTCAGGTTTTGTACCTTATAGTAGAAATTATTATTATTATTATTATTACTACTACTACTACTACTAGTACTTTACGGTAATTCCATGAATTGATTCCTGATAGAGACACCTGAAACAGATTTACTGCCGAGAAAAGGTAAATATAATTTGTGACGATCGTTGTGTTTTCAAGGGCATTAAGTAGCATGGTGGAACGACATGGAATCGAAACCGGGTCATGGACACTCCCAGTCAAACAGGAAATTACTTACTAAAACGTACAATGCTTCACCACTTACATGATAATAATATCTCGACAAATGTTATTTGCGTGTGTGTGGGTGTGTGTGAACATGTCGATGATTCTATGAAGGTAAATCAGACGATGACAGGCTTCAAAGGAATGTTTCATACACGTGTTATGCATCACCTGTGAGTGTACGCTTGATTGCACACCGAACACGCCTGAGAGAGAGAGAGAGAGAGAGAGAACAGATACATGCATAACGAGCTACATAAATAGTTACATAGCTCAGTATATATATATATACATACATATATATATATATATATCGAGAGAGAGAGAGAGAGAGATTATACATCTACTAAATAGTGGTACTAATCCGCCAGCTATCTGTTTCATGCCATTAGAAAATATAATTATCCGAAAACTTCTTCATCGCGGCAAACAAATTAATTACTTTTGAACTATAGAGTTATATTAATTTGCTTGGAATGTCTGTTGAACCCCAGGTCAACTCCGAAAAGCAAGAACTCCGTTCAAATGTAATTGAAGTATGAGTGCTCGACGTGTTCCTTCATTTTAAAAGTAGTGTGTGGCAAGAGTTGAAGGAGATTTAGTTGCTATTTCTAACAAATTGGGCCAACTGGTAGACATTTCCGCGTGGCTTAGACAGAGAGGTAGAGAGGTAGACAGGTGCGTAGATAGCTAGATAGATAGATAGATAGGTGTGGGGTATTAGAGGTAGATAGATATTTAGATAGATAGATACACAGGTAGGCAGGTAAGATAGCTAAATAGACAGAGCTAACAAACTGGAAAAGCAGGAAGTTGTACAACATAGCCGAAAGGTTTTTAATGAAATGGACAAGTGTCTTGCGTGACACCAAACATGTCACTCCAGCATTGTCACACTGACAAATAAAGACGTCAGCAATAACATGTCTATGTTTTTATATCCCTAAATGTGTGTGTGTGTGTGTGTGTGTGTGTGTGTGTGTATACATATAATGTGTTATATTTTTTTTATCGTTACAGGTGTATATTATACATAGAAACTGACACATTTGCAAAGCACCTCTCCACGTCATTAACAAGTATACATGAGTGAAATAGATTTTAACTACGTGTGTGTGTATACCTATGTGCGAAGATAGATAGATAGAGACATACAGATAGATAGATAGATAGATAGATAGAGATACAGGTAGATAGATAGAAAGATAGAGAGAGAGACAGACAGACAATGTGATAGAGAGATAGATATGTAGCTAGATAGATAGGTATGTAGGGTGTTCTTTAACCAGAGGTAAAGACACTGGACACACCTACCATCAAAGGTATCACATCTGTGTGGGGCCTCCCTCCCTCTTTTTTAAGGTAGTTGGGCGTTGAGAGATTTGACTGTTGCTTCTAGCGAGGCGAGCGACCACACATATAGATTCTTAGCAGAGCTTGTATGTATATACATACATATATATATATATATATATATATATA
>NC_068999.1:5325838-5326814 GCF_001194135.2 Octopus bimaculoides | reverse complement strand
ATATATATAGATGAGATAAACAAAATGTGAAAACAATCGTGTTAATGTAAACTTACCGACATAGTTGTAATATTGTAATATCAGTGTCATAAACCTCTAGTATCAAATGTAAACATCACCATTATTATTATTATTATTATTATTATTCCAGCGATATTCATGAAATGTAAATATATAATATCACGGTGTGAAGTCTCCACCAAGGCAGGACATGTTTTCACTTTCCTTCATCATAGTAAATAAAACTTTGCCATACACCAGACGTCGCTTTTCGTATTAAGACGAATACCACAGGTTAACCGCTGGTAAATTTCGCTTTGATTGTTTCAGAATGTGTGTGATAAAGATGAGTTAATGTTTAAAGTAAAGAAAAGGTAGTTTGGGGAATGATAGAAATGAAAATACTGAATTCCTGTGGAAAAACTTAAACAATTCCGATGGAAGATAACGAGGTTTTTAGAACAGCGTAAAGAATCATGGGTGGGGGGAATTTAAGGGAAGTAACTCTGCATCTACTACTCCCCTGACATAGGTGCTGATCAAATTTTTAAAATCTTTGATATGTAATTTATGATTGCATAGTATTGGCACAAGGCCTGGAATTTATGGCGAAAAAAACTGTCGATTATATTATTCCTTGGTGTTTAGTTGTTACATTATTTTATTGATTTTGGAAGAAAGAAAAATGAAGTTGACCTTAGCGGGTGTTTGTACTCGAAATTAAAAAGCCGGAACAAATATTCCAATGTTATAAGATTCTCCTGAGAGAATACTTTTAACGAAGGATATTGTATTGCTCGGAAGTTTTTTGTTTTGTTTTGTTTTCGTTTACTTTTTTTGCAGGGTGGGGTTTATGACATCACACTACGTAGTCCATATGTCCGAAAAAGAAACGCACTCTAAAGTATTAGAGCAGTAATATATATTTTTAGGAAGTTAAATGTTACGTCCAGTCATAGAGTGACCATTAGTTTCG
>NC_068999.1:5324278-5325359 GCF_001194135.2 Octopus bimaculoides | reverse complement strand
GAACTTCAACTGCAAAATGTGGTTCAGAAATTGCCTATCAAAAGTGGCTGGAAGTGATTCATCATTGAGCAGGTAGATATATATTAAAACAAATAATTAAACAAGCAAAACATTTAACATCATTTTAGAACATTTAATCTACCATATAGCCATAGCGCAATGTAGTTATGATATATATGTAAAGTTTCTTACAGCTGTTTCTAGAATAGCGGAGCATGTGGACCATATGTTATTGAGTACAGAAATCCACGTTAGCTATCCGCCATCGGAGAGAGAGAACTGCGATCATACTGGAGCACTGCCTTGAAGGGTTTTAGTCAAACAAATCGACCCCAGGACTTACTTTTTTAAAACCTAGTATTTAATCTATTGTCTCTTTTACCAAACCGCTAAGTTACTGGGACATAAACATACCAACACCAGTCGTCAAGCAGTCAGGTGGGAAGCAAACACAGACACAAAGAGACACAACAGACTGTTGAGGCATGTTGACCGGTTGAGATTGTTGAGACATTTTAACGGATTGTTACTATTCTATTGGACCTCTGTCTAATCATTAAAACACTGATTTAATTGATCCAGCATTAAGTGCTGCAACATGCATTTGCTGATCTTGAGAAAATCTCATCTCGCTTCTCTCTTCAAACATTGTTCATCTTCCTCATCCTACAACTTGCCATTATAACAACAAATTTTTATCGTTACGACTACCGACTCCGACATTCCATATTGTTGTTTAACTCATCAATCTTACCCGTTACCATTGGTAACTACACTAATTAAAACCTAACCGCAACATTTGGTGACCCTCGACTTCAACTAAAAACTTAACCGTTACATATATATATATGTGTGTGTATGTATATATATATATATACATATATACATACACACACATGTATATATGTATATATGCACTCATATATATACATCATATACATATGAATATATATGCACTCATATATATACATCCATATATATGTATATATATATATATGTACATCCATATATGTATATATATGTATGTATGTATGTATGTATGTGTGTGTGTGTATATATATGATATATATATATATATATA
>NC_068999.1:5322914-5324172 GCF_001194135.2 Octopus bimaculoides | reverse complement strand
GCTGTGATGAGATGACTCGGAACATTCACGATGTGAATTTTCCGATTCCCCTCCCCCTTTCCCCGTTCGCGAGCGCACATTTTTTTTTTTTTTCATATTCGTTTAGAGCAAGTTGTTTTACACCTATTACACTATTTTTTCTTTTTGCTCGGGTCACACCCTTTAGTTTGGTCATATAATTTGTGAAAATATATAGAGCATATTGCATGCATTGATGTGGTACGCTATATTCAAACATCGCCGAGAAAGAAGAAAAAAAAATCGCTTACGCAGCGCAACGTCAAAATAAAGAATTCTTCCACTATTGCCAAGCAATGTAACATCATCTGAAGCTTGATAAAACGACAGAAATAAGCTATATTTAGACATTATTATTAATTTCGCTGCCTTAAATGGAATAAAAAACCACCTGCTACAAAAATAAAGAAATATTGCGGATAATAACAAAATATTTTTTGGTACTAGTAAAGAATTTTGGACCCTGAAATTTGTCAGCGTCGGTGGTGTAACGGTTAGCATGGTTGCCTTCCAAGCAGTCGATCCGGGTTCGACTCCCGGCCGACGCAGGCGATAGCTTTTTATTTTTTTTTATTTTTATTTCAATTGTTTAATGGAATAAGAATACTGCTTCTTTCTCATCGTGTTGCCTTTCGTATATTTCATACACAATTTTAATACTGCTACTGTTTTGGCAGAAAGACAGAATTTCCTTCCTACAGTTGCCACCCTTCATTTACCTTTATTACTCATCTCATGTGCGACGGCCCAGGAAGGATATAATTCTGTCTCCGTAAAAGCATATGCTTCTTTTAGTTTGAAAAGTTCGCATATAATTCCTAAGAAAGAAATAGCGAGACGAGACAGAAAGTAGAACATACTTTGGTTAATGTCGGTTACGGTTAATGAAGTTGTAAACATTAACCCATACTTCTTACACATTTATTTGATATTTTTCTCAGCGAAGGTATTTTCCCGAAGGTCATTACAAAACGATCTTCAAAACTATCATCACCATATACCGTTTATAACATCACAATCGGCGTAGTTCCAACCAGTGTTTGGAGGTGAAGGTAGCCCGTGTGAAAGTTGAAAAGCTGACGGACAAATTGCCGTATTAAATATGATTTTGCACTTTTTTTGCACTTTTTAAAAACTTGTCTGAGTGCTCCACGGCGAAGAAAGATAAAATATATGGTTGCAAACACGTGTAGTGAAACTATTTTTTTTTTTTGTCTTCTAGTTAATAACGGGGAAAGAC
>NC_068999.1:5319340-5322169 GCF_001194135.2 Octopus bimaculoides | reverse complement strand
ACACACACGTGAAAAGACATTCAAGCGAGATCGTTGCTAGTACCGATGGACTGGCTCCTGTGCAGGTGGCACATAAAACACACCATTTCGAGCGTGGCCGTCGCCAGTTCCGCCTGACTGGCCTTCGTGCGGGTGGCACGTAAAAGCACCAACTACACTCTCGGAGTGGTTGGCATTAGGAAGGGGCATCCAGTTGTAGAAACTCTGCCAGATCAGATTGCAGCCTAGTGTTGCCATCCGGTTTCACCAGTCCTCAGTCAAATCGTCCAACCCATGCTAGCATGGAAAGCGGACATTAAATGATGATGATGATGTATGTATGTATATATTTACATGTATCTTTGTGTTTGTCCTCCACTATTGCTTGACAAACATTCCTTTAACTTAACAGCTCAGCAGAAAGGGCCCAACAGAATAAGTAGCAGGTTTAGAAATAAGTGCTGGGGTTGATTTGTTTGACTAAACCCCCTCAAGGTGGTGCCCCAGCATGGCTGCAGTCCAAGGACTAAAACAAGTAAAACACAAAAGACAAAAGAATAAAGATAATTTGAATGAAATATAAATTTATTGCAAAAACCAACAGGTCTTAATACCATATACGGCCTTGAAACTGGACCTTTTCTTTTTTAACTCGTTCCTTTTTGGACAATGCTACTGGATCATAGACATCATCTATGGACAGGTTAAGATCTTTCAAATCTTTTTCAATTTCGCTCAGAGTTTCAGCTTTGTATGCATCAAATATAATTTTTTCCTCCCTGTATTTTTCGCGGAGTTTCTCAATCTTTTGTATTTTCATTCGGAACGCTTTTTTGTGTGACCTCCTTTTCCTGTTGCCTTTCTTGGTCATAGGCCAATAGATATATTTAGGTACAGGAGCATATAGTATTCTTAGTTCCTTCGTTAACCATTGGAAGTTGATCATGTTCTGCTTTTTCAGAATTTTCAACATCTTTCTCCGTTTTGCTATCTTTTCAGACAACATACTTTTGGAAACTTTATCCTGAAAATGAAAAAGAAAAGAAACAAAATTAGCAACCAACATCATAAATGACACAACAGCGATGACTCCTACTTGCTCGTTAACCCTTTCATTTCCATATTTATTTTGAGATGTTCTGTGTTTCTTTCAATTAATTTTAAATATAACAAAAAATTTAGTAAAATAACTTCATTATCATTAACCCTTTAGTGTTTAAACTGGCTATATCCGGCCCAAATATTTTACTCATTTTATGCTCAAACTGGTCAGATCTGGCTTCTCACACCTACCCTACAATGTCATTCTAAAAATAAACAATTACATCTTTCAACTCTTGAAGCTACAGGATAATACCAGATTAATTTTTTTAAATGTAAATGAATAAGGATTACTTTTGACATATTAATTTGAATGGTAAAGGGTTAAGTTTGTGTTAGGAACAAAAATTGTGACTAAGGTTTGGTGGAAGATTTTAATTCAAAACTTATGAAAACAAGACATTTGTACACAGAGCCAGAACCAGTTTGAACCGGGTTGGTAATGAAAGGGTTAAACCTTTAGCATTTAGACTAGCCATATCCAACCAAAACCTGTTTTATATTCAAACTGGTTAGATCTGGCCTTTCACACCAACCCTACAGTATCGTTCCAAAAATTAACAGTTACCTCATCAAAATCTCACAGCTACAAGATAATGAAGGATTAATTTAAAACAATGTGAATAAATAAGCATTACTTTTGACAGAATAATGTGAAAGCTAAGGAGTTAACCCTGGTGCTACCATATTTCCATTGCAATCTACGGCCTTCGTTTCAACAAATTTTGAAAATAGTGAAGAATTTAATAAAATAACTGTCATTGATATCATTGGTTCTCGTGAACTGCATTAGTTTTCAAGTCCCAGCCGTGGGACTTGAACCCACATTCCTTGAGACTTTGGCTGAGAGCTTTGTCATTAAGCTAAACTGCCTGCAAATTCAGACACAAAATAGCTAAATGGACAAAAACTCACCTTTCTGAAAGAAGTCAGATGCTTTTTCAAAGCTCGAATACGTAGAGTGAGGTAAGCAACTGTTAAATAGAGAAGAATTTTTCATTAAAATCATCACATTTAGTTTAATTAATCAGTTTCTAACAATCATTATCATTTACGTCCACTTTTCCATGCTTGTATGGGTCAGATGGAATTTGTTAGGTCCCCTGTGGGCAATGTGGAGCTGACGGGCAATATGGAAGCTCAGGAGAGACGAATGGTGGATGAGAGTTGTACAAGCCATGTACAGGTATGTTATCAGTAAGGTGAAAGTTGGCAATGAGTAGGATGAAGTGGTGAGACAGGATCTCCGGATGCTGGGTCTCACAGAGATGACAAGGGACTAAGACTTCCGGTGATTTGCTGTGCTTGAGAAGACACATTAAGCTAAGCAATATTGTGGCCATCCATACATACAGGTATGTTCCCTATGTCCCTCTTTCAGCTGAGAGGTCCTAGTCTTGTGGGCTTATGGGTGCTGGTGTCATGTCAAAGTACCCATGCGGTACCTTGTAGGCACCCACGTCGGTGTCACATAAAAGAAACTGTCCTGGTGCCACATTTAAAGTTGTTGTTGGCACTCCGTCACTTACGACGTCGAGGGTTCCAGTCGATCCGATCAATGGAACAGCCTGCTCGTGAAATTAACGTGCAAGTGGCTGAGCACTCCACAGACACGTGTACCCTTAACGTAGTTCTCGGGGAGATTCAGCGTGACACAGTGTGACAAGGCTGACCCTTTTGCATTACAGGCACAACCGAAACAGGAAGTAAGAGTAAGAGAAAGCTGTGGTGAAAGAGTACAGCAGGGTT
>NC_068999.1:5312583-5318578 GCF_001194135.2 Octopus bimaculoides | reverse complement strand
AGAGGGGACAAACAAGGACAGACAAAGCGATTAAGTTGATTACATCGACCCCAGTGTGTAACTGGTACTTAATTTATCGACCCCGAAAGGATGAAAGGCAAAGTCGACCTTGGCGGAATTTGAACTCAGAACGTAAAGATAGATGAAATACCGCCAAGCATTTCGCCCGGCCCCCTAACGTTTCTGCCAGCTCGCCGCCTTAACAACAATAATATTACTAAAGGTACAAGGATCAAAATTTGGGTCCAGTCGATGTTGATTACACTGACCGCAGTGCTCAGCTGTTACTTTATTTTATCGACCCTGAAAGGACGAAAAGCAAAGTCAACCCTGACAGAATTTGAACTCAGAATATAAAGAGCTGGAAGAAATGCTGCTAAACATTTTGTTATGATTCTGTCAGATCACTACATCATCATCATCAACATCCTCACCATTTAGCGTCCACTGTCCATGCTGGCATGGGTTGGACGGTTTGACCAAGGCTGGTAAGCTGAGGGGCTGCACTCAACTTCAGTCTGATTTGGCATGGTCATAATAAAAAATTATAATAATAAAAATAATAATAATAATAAACCTTTTTCACTTTACGAAATTTTAAGGGGAGAGGGTTAGTCAATGTAATCGACCCCAGTATATGACTGGTACTTTATTTTATCAAGCCCCAAAAAGGATGAAAGGCAAAGTTGACCTTAGCAGGATTTGAACTCAGTGCATAAGGAACTAGGGAAAATACCACTAAGCATTCTGATTGATCTGCCAGCTTACTGTAAGGGCCAGCAAGTCAAAGAATAGGCCCAACATTTTCCTCTGGAGAAAATTTACGGAATTAAAAACAACAGTAATCGATGATGGAAAATTTAAGTAAGAAGGATTAACTTACACGATTTGCAAATTCAATTGTGAACAACCTCTGGACATGGTCAGGTGCACTGGAAAGAGAGAGCAAGGAAGAAAGAGAGGTGAAAATGAGGAAGTTAATACAAGAGAATGGACTTTTAGGACTGGAAACACACAAGGGGCTACTGAAAAGTTCCTGGTTTCAAAGGTATCGCAAAAGGCTTTGCTTAGAGGCCAAACCTTCCAAGTTCCTTTACAAAGGTGAGAAAAACTGAAGGACTGCTGCAATGAGTCAATAAGTGTGTAAATCTGAGAGGGAAACGTGTTGAATAAAATCACAATTAACTGATCCTCTATTTTCTTTTACCCAAAACCAGGAATTTTTCAGCACCTTCTCGTGTGTGTGTGCAAGCATGTGTCTGTGTTTGTCCTACACTACTGCTTGACAACCGGTGTTGGTGTGTTTACATCCTCATAACTTAGCAATTCAGCTAAAAAGGCTGATAGAATAAATATCAGACTTTTAAAAAAATATACATACTGGGACTGATTCATTTGACTAAAAAATTCTTCAAAGTGGTGCCCCAGCATGGCCACAGTTTAATGACTGAAACAAGTAAAAAAATGTTTTTAATTTGTTCTACTATTTAACACAGTGTCTTGTTTGAGAGGAACCAAACAACTGTGATAAACAAGGATAAATATAGAGTCTTCCAAAGATTTACAAATATTATGCATAATCTACACTCTCTGAGTGGTTGACGTTAGGAAGGGCATCCAGCTGTAGAAACTCTGCCAAATTTAGATTGGAGCCTGGACGTTAAACGATGATGATGATGATGATGATGAATCATAATGGACGGTTTCGTTTTTACTTACTCTTGTAGTTCTTTGACGTCTTGGCACCAAAATTTGATAGTAGAATCTGGCAATGGTAGTCTCTTCATTCTGTCACCTACAGTAATTAAAAAATGGTAACATGTGAATAGAAATTTTTAAATCTTCAAACTCTCTTGATACCAACCTAGCAGAGACTGTCCCTGGTTCTGTAATATAAACTTCCATCAAAATTTCGTTTTATGTTCTAAACATCACCTAAATAATGCCAAAAGTGATTCCACTAAATTCTTCATTATTTTCAAGTAAGACACCAATATCTGTTCCCTTTGTACCTCAAATCTCTCAAATGCTCAATACTACTCTCCCACCTCCCAGTCGAGGTGGGGGTGGGTTGTCTTGCAAGGTACTTAGTGACCCTATTGATGGTGGTGCCACATAAAATGCACTGGTACTGGTGCCATGTAAAAGGCACCCGGTATACTGTACAGAGTGTACTGCCTGCTTTCAATGGTGAGTGGTTAGGGTTAGGGTTAGGGGTCTCACTGTAGGATGTGCGACAATGGAACCTGGTCTTGCCAGCTCCTGTCAAGTTGTCCAAGCCATAAGATTGGACGTTAAATGATGGGAAATGGACGTTAAATGATGGGAAATGGACGTTAAATGATGGGAAATGGACGTTAAATGATGGGAAATGGACGTTAAATGATGGGAAATGGACGTTAAATGATGGGAAATGGACATTAAATGATGATAAATCGAAACAAAGGTAATATATTTTCGGTGGTGACGACAACAACGACGATGATGACATCGCAAAAATACCTTAGGAATAAGAACCAAAGTTCGAAATTTCCCCAAGACACATGATGAAGGCTGGAGGGTATATCAGCCAAAACGTGTTAACAACAAACAAGACGAGGACAAATATCCGTCAAATGTAAATAATGTACATAATTCCTCATCTCTTAAATATAGAAAGGCAGTATATTTCAACAGGAATAATGGTAACAAAAGGGTGAAATAGTGCTGCTAAAGAAAAAGATATAAAAGAGCTTAGTGGATGGGTGGGTGGGTGGACGGTAGAGCATTGAAGAAAGCACTTTGTGGTATTTAGTTCCATCCTTTTATGCTCAAAATTCAAATCGTATTTGTCTTTCGCAGGTCAATAAAATTAGGGGGTCTGTATAATTAACTGTACCCCTAGAAAGCCATTTACCCAACATGGCCACAGACCAGAGATTAGAACCACTCAAACAGGAAAAGAACAGCCTTATCCTAAAATATTCCCATTTCTTCTCTTTTTCTTAACCTATTAATATGTAGGATAACGCTATTTGGTGGTGGGGTAACAGCATACCCGAGAGTAAAGAAGACAAATAATATAACTGGTACAAGAAGTTGATGATGATGATGATGGTGGTGATGGTGATGGTGATGATGATGATGATGATGATGATGATGGTGGTGGTGGTGGTGGTGGTGGTAATGATGATGATGGTAATGGCAAAAAAAATCCATAATGATTCATTTTGACAAACCTGATCTAAAAAGTTTAGGGAACAATGGACGTTCTTTCTTGCGGACTCTAGAATAATATCGTTTGTCTCCCTCGCTTGGAACATTCTGGAAGTTGCCTAAGACAAAAACAAATTCAAAAGTATTTAAGTTGGTTCCAAATAAAACAATAAACAAACAAAAAGACAGAATATAAAACAATAATAATTAACGAGAATATAATTATTCAGACTGTTAATAACATTAAAAGAGGAAAGATTTCACATTATCTATAAGGGAGTGCTGAAAAGTTCCTGGCTTTAAGGGTATTGTGAAAGGCCTGGTAGAAGGGTCAACCTTCAGAGTTCTTTTACAGGGCTTAGAAAAACTGAGGGGCCATTGCAATATGTGTGTGAATCTAAGAAGGGAATATGTTCAATAAAATCATAATTAACTGATCCTCCTGTATTTTCTTTTATCCAAAGCAAGGAACTTTTCAGCACCCCATCGTACATCTATGCTGCATTGTAATCAGTTTGATGTCTCTTCCGTTATCATTCATCATCATCATCATCATCATTTTAGCATTCATTGTTCCATGCTGGCATTTACTGAGGTGAATTTTTTAAAGCTGTTTACTCTTCCCGCCACCAACCCTCACCTATTTCAAAGCAAAGCAATATTTCAACATGGTCAGACCTGTTTTTCACAGAAGACTGGAAATAAAGAACACCGCTTGCATGACGGTGACACTTGCTTACAACTATTAAGTTCTGTGAGTTTGAGTGTGTGTATGTATATATATATATATATATATATATATATAAATCAAATCGCTGATGTAGCCATTGACAGTACCACCTGATTAAAAGCACCATCCAGGTGCGATTATTGCCAGGGCCGCCGACTGGCTCCCATGCCAGTGGCACGTAAAAAGCACCATTCGAGCATGGTTGTTGCCAGCATCGCCTTACTGGTATCTGAATAGTTAGTACGTCGGACGAAATCCTTAGCGACATTTTGTCCGTCTTCACGTTCTGAGTGCAAATTCCGCCGAGATCGACTTTGCCTTTCATCCTTCGGGATCGATAAAATAAGTACTAATCAAATACTGCTGGCCCTGAGCCAAAATTTGAAACCATTATTATTATTAAGGGGTGAGCCGACGAGTTACAGCATTTTAAGTTCAAATCCTGCCAGCTGATGTTTCGGAAGTGTGTGTTTGTCATATGAATCTTCGGACATTTCCCCATTAAACTAGTGTTCGAGTTTGGGTAGATGATTATTGTTTGACCTTGCCACCACAGGTCGTTCTGATTGGAACTAAGATGTTGATGTTTAAAGAACAGAAACTACCACATGTTCACAACGATCGCCATCCAAATCGAATGGGCGAGGAAGCTTCTTTCTACGCGGTTGATCGACTTATTAGAAATAGCAACCAAATCTCCCTCAAACCTTATAAAAAGATAGGGAAGGACATGCAGGATAACGTATTCCTATATATATACAATGTCTTAAATAAAATAGCAAATAACCATTAACCGAATGCCTCTGAACAAGGCTGTTTAAAGGCTAAACAACAAACTTTCTATACAAATTAACAAGGGGTTTCGTATGCTAGAAATAACAGCTATATCTCTTCTCTCAAATCACATTCTAACGTCTTAATAAAGAAACAAGACATTACATGATGTAATGTAGCCTTAGGTGATCTTTAAAAGACTAGAATGCCTTTGGATATTTGATCACGGGACTACGCAAGAGGAGTTGTGGAGCTACAACCCAAGTTTCAATAAATAATTGCATTTAAAAACGGTAATTTTTTACGATTACACCAGTCTCGTGAGACAGATATGATAGTAAATATTTACCAGAAAAGGGCATGGAATTGGGTGTGAGAGAGCAAAACTGTTAAAAATTATAGTTTTTGGACCAAAATTTCTTCTACAGAAGGAAATAACCATCCAATTCCTTGTCCTTTTTTCTTTTCCATGAGGTAGTGATTGCTATTCCGAAAGGTGTAACAGTAAAAATTAACCATAAAAAAAGGAAAGCTTCGATTTTAATTTATTTGATACCTATAGGTTACCAATAACGTAAATCACATTGATAAAACATTGATTTTATTTTTAAATACACAATTTAAGCTGATAAAACACATAATTAAATACGATTTGACCTGACGTCCTTGTAATTACCAAAGTTCCGATTTTGGTAATAATGTAATAAATGGTGGATATTAATGGTAGATAGTGCATAGACATATAGACATGTGTTTTCTTTAACTTACCTGACAATAATGGGGCTATAATTCGAGGCTGTTGTATTTTAAATAAATGATTTTCTGCCAGTAGGATATTCCGAATGAAAAACCTCGCAGCCATCGTTAATTACATGGCGATTAGAGTTCACTCCCCTTGGTCAGAATTACTCTTCTTGAAACAAACATCCTGAGATGTTGGCAGGTGCATCGTCTAAATAATGGTTGCTATTGTAGTATACAGAAGACCAATTTTGAGGAAAGGGGATTAGTCGATACCGCACCGAAAAATGTTATTCTTGGCACTCCGTTGCTTACGACGTCGAGGGTTCCAGGTGATCCGATCAACGGAACAGCCTGCTCGTGAAATTAACGTGCAAGTGGCACTCCACAGACACGTGTACCCTTAACGTAGTTCTCGGGGATATTCAGCGTGACACAGAGTGTGACAAGGCTGACCCTTTGAATTACAGGCACAACAGAAACAGAAAGTAAGAGTGAGAGAAAGTTGTGGTGGAAGAGTACAGCAGGGTTCGCCACCATCCCCTGGTGGAGCTT
>NC_068999.1:5309707-5311785 GCF_001194135.2 Octopus bimaculoides | reverse complement strand
ATAAAATATCGTTTTAAAATATACATTTTAAAGAACGAGTTATGAGGAAGTAAAGTCGGGAGGAGGTTGAATAAGCTGAAAGACCTCTAAAAAAGAAAGAAAAAAAATTAAATGTCAAGACATTCGTAATCTACACCATCGAAAGCATACCTCTACAAAATTTCATTAAAAAAATCTGTAGCTTTTATAAGTTACAAAGGAACAAAGTTGTGGAGCATCAAACTGTAATTATGCCATTATGGTTTGCAAAAAAATCGACGTAACAACAAACCAAATTAGTAGAAAACTATTTTATTTTATCGCCGTGTTGTCCCGCCGAAACCAACTGCTGCCCTTGAGTCATCATCGTCACTCGAATCACTTGAAGATACATAATTATGCGAGGACTGAGAAGTTCCAAACCAGTCTGACGGAGGATGGTAATCATTGGAATGGTGATAACCAGGGGAAGTGTCACAACGGGAATAACCAGGCTCTTTACCTAGGACGTAACCCAACACACCACCAGTTCCCATACCAGAAAAGAAGCCTGGTTGTTGAGAGTCTTCGAAACTATTAGTGTTTTGTTGCGGGTAATATTCCGGCCTAAAGCCGTAGGGTGGTGGTGGATCTCTCGGGTAAGTTCCGGGTGGCATTTCACCAGAATTATTTGAATTTGTAAACATTCTGCACCTGTTATTATTACGGCTGAGACAGAGACGATATACAAGTAAGATGCAAAGTAATACGCAAAGTATCCAAATAATTTCACCAAACTCAAAACCGGAGTTAATAGAATGATGAGAGCTTTTAGTAAATTTGCTTGAGTGTTTACGGTGTGTGTTTATGTAGTCAATTTCATATTCCAAACCACAAGATCCTGCAAGAATATAAGGGTCATTGGGGTAATCGTAACCTTCACAAGACACAGCAATCTTTCCGAAACGATATTTTTTCTTCATGTCTGTTTCACATTTCCATTGAATATCAAAACCGTCCCATCCTTTGTTGTAACACTGGACATTGTTAGGGACGAAACTACGACAACCTGCCGATCCTCCCGTACATTTTAATTGTGGCACTGGCGAAGATCTTCTTGCGCTGGTCATTTGGCCTTGAGTTAATGTTATGGTTTTAATGTCTCTCAAAAGTACTTTCCTTCCTTCTGTTTCTTTCAAACATATTAACAGAAGTACATAAATTAAAGAAAAGATACTCATCACAACCGTATTCTGTATTCTTCGTTTTCTTTACCAAAGATAAAACGTTTTGTTTTGTTTGTTTGTTAGTTTTTTTTTTAAAGCTGATCAAGAAACAGAAACAATAACTGTTGATTTAAAGTTAAACATATACCTTCTAGTATTTCCCAGTTAATCAGAAAATGTTTCCGGAAGAGAGAATATTCAAAGTGAAACTGAAAATGTGAATGTAAATAAATAAATGGGGGAGAAAAAAACCTCTGTCGGTGTCCGTTCCAATCGTAATTAATAACACCTTCTTCTTTAAATCACAACCTGTCGTCTCAAAAGTGAAGGAAGAACACTTTAGATAATAATGTAGCCTTCGATATATAAAAAGACGGGATGGTCACAGCTGGAATGCTTTTGATCGTGTGTCAGTTATAGCATGTCTTACCTGGGGTTAAACAAAATTAACAGAAGCTAGCTTTAACAGTTATACTTTGTCGTCGTCTCTGAAATTTACCGATTTTTCTAATAACGACAGGTGGCCGTTTTGTTTATAGTCAAAGCAGAAACACGTGTCACTTAACGGTATTTTACGTCGGAAGCTAAACATTATTGATTTCTGTGGAATATATCTCAGATCGAGACGAGGGCAAGAAGAGGCGGGGTGACGATAACCAAGCGAAGCGGGTGGAGGCTGCAAAAGAAATATAGTCGCCCTTGTCATTAATGCTGTAATTATAATAAATTACCTGTTCTTTGTTTGTTAATAAATTTTAACTCATACGGTGGTATCATTTCGGTTTATGATCACGAAATGAAAGCGGAAATATTGATACTATCCGACAATATCCACGTGTTGACTAGGTACCCTTCACCCTTATCATATTTTATTTTATTCATTTTTTTTTTTTT
>NC_068999.1:5293283-5306390 GCF_001194135.2 Octopus bimaculoides | reverse complement strand
ATAATAATAAAAATAATAATAAAAATAATAATAAAAATAATAATAAAAATAATAATAAAAATAATAATAATAAAAATAATAATAATAATAATAATAAAAATAATAATAATAAAAATAATAATAAAAATAATAATAAAAATAATAATAATAAAAATAATAATAAAAATAATAATAAAAATAATAATAAAAATAATAATAAAAATAATAATAATAAAAATAATAAAGCTTTAATCAAAAAAGTCATCCACGTCAATTCCAGGTTCTAAAAGATTTTCCTTAAAACAGGTGAGATCCATTTGGTTAAGAATGAGATTTTCAAACGTTTCCTCCATATCGGTCTCTCCAATGAGGACTGCTCCTTGCATTCTGTTGTCACTTAACACAACTTTCAGATATTCCTCATCTGCAAATTAAAAAAAATATTGTCAATATATTGTTTATGTTTATATATATATATAGCAGAGTGAGCACATAAATGTGAAACAAGGTGGAAAAAATAGTACTCGAATACCAGAGGTAGAGTAATATGCTTTATTAAAAAGAAGCAAAAATATCACAAAAACTGTTACTCAGAGTTTCACGTTCCCATTCGTCAGAGAGTTTTGTTTAGAATCTAAACAAAACTGTCCAACGAATGGGAACGTGAAACATCTAAGCCTCGACTGTAAGAGACACCTGGCAAACAGATCTGCCACTTATGGTACCTACCTTCTGTTACTCTTAGAAGAAGTTCATAATTGTTACCAAGTCCTTGGGCATTGAATTTGCCAAGCAGGATAACCTGGAGTAAACGGGAATGGAAAGACCATAATTTTAGTGCAGCAAAAAAAAGTTTTGAAGAATTAAAGAATGTGAGCATTAACAAAGATTTCCAAGAAGAAGAAGAAGTATATTTACCTTGGAATTGAAAAATTTAGTGACGTGTGAGAACAACTCAAAACAAAAATCCATTTCTATATCTTCCTGGTTTTCACTGGCAACCATGCATTTAGCAGCATAAGCCCCCATCTGCCTTGCTTGAGTCCAAAGACGCATCTAATAAAAAAAAGATACATGTATATATACATATATATATACAAGAGAAGGCTACACCAGGCTCCAATCTGATCTGGCAAAGTTTCTACAGCTGGATGCCCTTCCTAACACCAACCACTCCAAGAGTGTAGTGGGTGCTTTTACATGCCACCAGCATGAGGGCCAGTGAGGTGGTTCTGGCAATGACCATGCTCAAAAGGTGTTTTTATGTGCTACCTGTATGGGGGCCAGTCCAGCGGCACTGGCAATGACCATGCTCAGTACTTAAGATATGTAGAAGAAAGTATTTATTCGACTGAAGCTGAACAAGTCCACACCAATGGCAGCATGAAATTACAATACAGAAGATATCAATTCGTTTTCTCACTTACCTGGAACCAATGTTCAGCAAGTTTCCAAGAAGGAGTACAGACATCTCCAGCAGCAAAAACATTTGGTACTGAAGTCAGCATCTTTGAATTGACTTTAATTCCACCATCTTCACTACGGTCAAACTAAAACAGAAGGAAAGGTTTGAGTCAGGCTCAGAATCTGAGTTAAACTTGAGATCCCTTACTTAACAAACAGGTTAAACAATGCTTCAATTAATATATTCACCTAACCCATGCTCGCATGGAAAAACTGACATAAGAACAAATATTCATGTATATATATATATATATATATGTGTCCACACACACACATATAAACGAGTATTAATATATTAATATATTATACAAAATACTTACAGAATTTCCCTGAAGAAGAAGTTCTGTGTTTGGCACCACACCTGTAGCACTCACTACAAAATCACAGCCATAGACTTTACCATTTGTTAGAAGCGCATAGATTGGCCAATCAGCTGAAAATTAACAAATAAATTATCATAAAATAGGGGGTGAGTTGAAAGCGAAGTGTTTCAAGAGAGAGGGAGAGGTAACTGTTAGCATAGAAGGACAATCAATGTGAAGTATGAGTGGAGAGGGACGGTGTTAAAAAGTGAACTTGGATGTCAAAGGAAGTGATTCCAGGTAGTGAGATATATACAAGTGCAAATAAGTGCAAAACAAGGTGAAGAACATGGTACTTGAATACAAAGCTGGTCGTGATGATGATGATGATGATATATGGATATATCATCATCATCATCATTTTTATGTCAGCTTTCCATGCTGGTATGGGTTAGATGAGTTATGATCTGAATTAGTTTTTATTCAGGGTTGCTGCTCGCCTACGAAACCAGAGGGCCACATCTCACTCAAAACCTTCCTTATTGTGGTTTCTATGGCTGGACGCCCTTCCCAACATCAACTATTTTGAAGAACATAAAGGACTGCATTTCATCATGGCGCCAGCAGAGAGGTTGCCTTGTGTCCCACAAGACCCAAAGAGTCATCAGTGGTCTATGATGTCTCCATTCCTTCAAGGAAATATCTCGAACAGAGGTGAGAGCGGGTTGGGGATGGAGGAAGAGTAAGGGGGGAGAGGGAAACAATGATGAGAGTGAGAGGGGGGTGAGGAGGAATGGAAAAGATACAGTGCTGGAGTGAGATAATTAGAGGAGGGAACAGAGTGACGGGTGATAGAGTGAGAGGAATGATTGAGAGATGAGAAGATATCAGAGAGCATCATGGAAAGAAATATTTGTATGTGTGTGTGTTTATAAGTAAGCACAAGGTATAAACTTTCCATACTTGTTGTCACATTGTCTTTATCTTCAAAAGAAGAGCAAGTCTCTTGTTTTCCAGATTCTTTGAATTCATCAGAAGATAAAATTTTTTCCACTTCCACTTGAAATTCTACATGGACATTGTGGGAGATCTGTAAAGGGAACCAATCCAATGAAAAACATTCAGGACGCATCACAAAATAAGGATTTCTAAACATTAACCCTTTGGCATTCAGATTACTCTATCGAATGTACAAAGGGGTGCCGAAAAGTTCCTGACTTTAACCCTTTCGTTACTGTATTTATTTTGAGATGCTCTGTGTTTCTTTGAATTAATTTTTAAATATAACAAAGAATTTAGTAAAATAACTTAGTTATTATTACGCTAGTGTTAGGAACATAAATTGTGACTAAGGTTTGGTGGAAGATTTTAATTCAAAACTTATGAAAACAAGACATTTGTACTACAGAACCAGAGGCAGTTTCAGTCGGGTTTGGTAACGAAAGGATTAAGAATATTGCAAAAGGCCTGGTTGGAGGTCCAACCTTCTGGGTTCTTTTACACAGCTTAAATAAAATGGTGTGTGAATCTGATAGGGGAATATGTTGAATAACATCATAATTAACTGATCCTCCAGTATTTTCTTTTACCTAAAACCAGGAACTTTTCAACCTCCACTTATGTATATATATATATATATATATATATATATATACACCAAAAAAAGAATTATTATCATGATTACAATCCAACTTACTGCTTGGACTCCTGACATGACTAAATTGCTTGACCAGTCTGGTCCTAAGGCTCCACCCAAAACAGACTTTGAAGCTTTGTCTGCAGCTGAAAACAAACAGCACAAGTGAGCACTTCATTAATGAGAATCATTAGGAACATTATTTCTTAAATATTATTTTAAAAACAACAACAATGAAACACAGATTAATTACTAGAAGATTACATATGCATGAAATCAACAGTTAATAAGATGAGAACATATTAAATACAGAGCAAAATAAACCAGTTGTTGCTGCCACTGTCATGATGATGACAATGACGACCACCAAATCATCATCATCATCGTTTAACGTCTGCTCTTCTTGCTGGCATGGGTTGGATGGTTTGACATGGAGCTGGCTAGTAGGGAGCTGTCCAGATCCCAACCGTCTGTTGCAGCATGGTTTCTATGGCTGGATGTCTTTCCTAATGCCAACCACTTAAGAGTGTGTGCTGGGTGCTTTTTACATGCCACCAGCAAGGGTGCATTTATGCGGCACCAGCACAGGTGAGTTTTTAAGTGGCACTGGCACAGGTGCATTTTAAGTGGCACTGGCACCTGAAAGGACAAGTCTGCATGTGTGGAAGACAGCAATTTTACTTAGCTTGATGTGTCTTATCAACTACAGGAAAGGGACCATCTCCTGGTCTCTTGTCATTTCTTCAGTGAGACCCAACATCTGAAGATCCTTTCTCACCACTTCATCCCATGTCTTCCTGGATCTACCCCTTCCACAGGTACCCTCCCCAATTAGAGCTCAGCACTTCTTTATGCAGCTGTCCTCGACTAATATTTTCACCATAATCGTCGTTATCATCACAGTGGAATCAAACTTCTTAACGACCCAATTATGCCAAAAACAAAAACAAAGCTAGTGATAAAAATAAACAAAACAAAGGATAAAATTAATTAGCATCCAAAAACAAATAACCAATATATAAAAAAATGTGTAAAATATAGAAGAAATAAAAAATAAATTTGCATATTCACCACTGATGTTGTATTTCATTCTCTTTAAAATTGGTTTCTTTTGTTCTTTTTTCTTGTTTAGTTTCTTCAAGAAGAATTCTCCTGCGCCAGCATCCACAAAAGTGCTGCTGATTGATTTGTCTTTGATTGCCCAAATCACTGAACACCCTTCAATCTCATATCTAAAAAAAATCAATAGAGAATCACACAGATTAATAAGTCTAATAAAGAGGTGGAAGAAGATATTTGATTCCAAACCAAAAGGGAAAATAAATGACATTAATTGCAAATATGTATTGTTGTTATTATCATTATTATTATTATTATTATTATTATTATTATTATTATTTGTAGTATTTGTTTATATTACTTAGGTCACTTTCAAAGAGGTGAGCTGGTAGAATTGTTTGAGCAATAGGAAAAGAGTTCAAATACCATCAAGATGAACTTTGTCTTTTGTCCCTTGAGGGCTCAATAAAACAAAGTACCAGTGAAGTACTGGGGTCAATGGTTTCAACTAAGCGCTCCCCTCAAAATTGCTGGCTTTGTACCTAAATCAGAAACCATTATTTAAGTTACCTTCAGATAAGCCCTCCAATGGCATCTCTAACCGTTTCAGGCCTCCAGACATCTTGCAATTCCCCAATAATTTTTGCAGGGCAAAGTATTAGAATACACTCCGTAGTCGTATTTAACCTTCCCTTCTTTGGGATTTCATTTTCATGTTGTCCCCTGCAGTAGGGATTTGCCCCACTGTTTGTAGCATGGTTTGTATACAGACTTGCTACTAAAAGAATAGGGTTTTCAATAGCAGCTTTCTCCATTTTTAGGGCTTTGCACTGTTGTTTAAGGTCTCTAGCATGAAGACTCCTGCAGTGCCATCTAAAGGTCACATGTGTTAACTGTGAACCTTGTGGCTCCCAGGCTAAAATTTAGTGCATATCCGAGCAGTAGTAGGCCCAAGGTAGAATGCATACAGCCCACCAGTCTCTGAACATACCCTGGCATCACTCAACCATTGTCCCAGCTTTGAGCTAAGAGCCAAGTACAAATGGAGTACGGCTATAAATGGTTACCCTTCCAGGAAAGGTCATTCTAAACAAAAAACCATGTTCAGAATGAACTGCTCAGAACTGGTTCCATTTCACATGGCACCTGAAGGTCTTGGAGTAAAAAGTGCATAAGAGCTTATACCAGAAATGGTTAAAGTAATTATAATATTAATAATGGTTTCAAAGTTTGGTGCAAGGTCAGCATTTTGGGGGGAGGGGGTAAGTTGGTTACAACTGGTACTTATTTTATTGACTCCAAAAGAATGAAAAGGAATAAGGAATTCCATAATTACTTACACCATTTCTGTAGCTATTCCACCATTTCCAATAATTATGACCCTCCTAGCTGAAGAAAGTTTTTCTTGAAAAGTCTGAAATGAAACAAAAAACAAAAAAAATGGTCAGATGGAATGAGAAAGACACTCAATACAAGAGACTTGTATTTACAGAGCTTATTTTGTGTTTCTTTTTTTATTTTTATTTGTCTGTGTGTGTGTGTGTGTGTATCTCTCGAGTAGGTCCATTTTTTATCTATGGACCTCTTTGATTCCTATGGCTATTAGAGTCCCCCACCAACTCGGAGTGAGGGGTACCTTCATAGCCATATGATGTCTAAAGACTCTTATTATATTTTTATGATTGAACATTCTCTTTTACTCTTTTACTTGTTTCAGTCATTTGATTGTGGCCATGCTGGAGCACCGCCTTTAGTCGAGCAAATCGACCCCAGGACTTATTCTTTGTAAGCCTAGTACTTATTCTATCGGTCTCTTTTGTCAAACCACTAAGTTATGGGGACGTAAACACACCAGCATCGGTTGTCAAGCGATGTTGGGGGGACAAACACAGACACACACATATATATATACACATATATATGACGGGCTTTGATTAAAACTTATTTTTATTTTACTCACTTGAACACTTTCAGTATCTCTGATTCCAAGAACATAAGGACTGTCTACAATTACCTACAGAAAACAGATACAGAAAAATGAATATTAATTTAGTCACAAAGATCACGAAGTAGGGTTGCTCCTACATATGAGGCAAGGGTGGTAAAATTGGGGGCCAAACAAATAACTCGAATAGAATTTTTAAATCTGTTAATTACAAGAAAACTTGACTCAATACTCTTGACTACACTCAATATTGGCTACAAGTAAACTCCACTCAGCACTCTGACTACATCCAGCCTCTACTCAACACTAACTGTACCAAATTTCAACATTCTGATGATGCCTAAACACCATTCGACATTCCTCCTCCTCATCATCATCATCGTCGTATATATATTTGCCATGCTGGCATGGGTTAGACGGTTTGACTGAGAATGGTAAGCCAGAGAGCTGTGCCAGGCTCCAGCCATCTGTTTTGGTTCGGCTTTTACAGCTGGATGCCCTTCCTAATGCCAACCACTTTACAAAGCGTACTGGGTGTCTTTCACATGTCACTGGCATGAGAACCTTTTATGTGGGACTGGCACCGGTGCCTTTCACATATCACCATCATTAGCAACAACCACGATTCACTTAGCTTGACTTATCTTCTCAACATTCATCATTTAATACCCGTTGTTCATGTTGGCATGGGTTGGACGGCGCTGCACCAAACTCCAGTCTGATTTGGCATGGTTTCTATGACTGGATGTCCTTCCTAACGTCAACCACTCCGAGAATGTAATGGGTGCTTTTACATGCCACCAACATGGGTGCCAGTTGCATGGCACCAGCATCAACCACATTGCATCTGTGAAGCCTAACACTTGAATGGTGCTTTTTATGTGTCGCATTTTTTACATGCACACATTCATTTGTCAGCAAGCAGGTAACATACTTGTCTCCAGGTATCCATCAACCCAATCACATTGACAAAACATGAATCACTCAGGCGTGGTCTCTTCTCTGCTGCGACACAACCTTCACTAACCCAAACACTGGCAACATAAAAGTGAAATGGTGACTCACCTTTGGTTTACCACCTGTACAAATACACAGTTTCTCATATGAAATCTCACTTCCATCAGCGGTTTTAATGTTCTAAATAAATATGAAAAAAAGGGTATTTATATGAATATTTTGTTTAAATGATCTGAAATCAAGTGGTTCAATATGAACTTCCAAATAATTCCTATGCATCTAAGTTTATATTTAATACTTAATAACTTGCTTACCAAAATAACACATGCACGCATGTATGTGCACGCACACACACAAAAGCACATATACACATATACTTTTATACATTGTCAACATTTTAATCCATGCAAAAATATTTCAAAACTGTAATTTTTTGAAATATAAATAAAAATGATAATTTCAAATTTTCGCACAAGGCCAGCAATTTCGACGGCACCAGCAAACCTAGGACTGGTCCTGTTCTCAGTTGCAACATGAAAAGCATCATTTAATTACCAGGATCCAGTGGGAATTTGAAAATATGAAAATATATTTTGAAAAATACATTTATAACATGTTAAGCTGGATGTTGTTATGAAACTGTACCTGTTCCACTGAATCCAAAGATACGACTTCTTTGTGTAATATCACAATGTTCTTATTGACCGTTTCGATTTCAGCAAAAGATTTTTCTTCCACATCAAAGACTTCTAGAGTCTTTGAAATCTGAAACGATAAACAAAATGGTATTATTAACTTCTGGAAACATTTTTTTATTTTCATATTCACTTTTGTCAAAACATGGAATAAGCGGTCTACATTAGTTGGCTACTGTCAGAACCACTAGTGTAGGTAGAGTGTGTGCCACCTGGGGCACCCCTTCTGTTTACAGTCTCTGGACCCCACAAAAAACACATATTGCCTACAGCAGACCCAAAAGTGCCACCTGGCGGACCGCCCCTACTGCCCCCCCCCCTCCCAGCTATGCTAATGATCAGAACACTGAATTCTTCAAAAATTCCATGTTTCCTGAAATTCACCAATGCTACTCCTGACAACTTTGGCCACTTTTTTCAATTCTACTATCACAAAGAATGAAAGACAAAGTTGGCCTTGGCAGCATTTGAACTCAGAATGTAAAGAGTTGGAAGAAATGCCACTAAGCTGGACTTCCAAATTTTTAAAGTTGTCCAACACAGAAGCAAAATAAGAAGAATTATAGAAGGCCGGCTCTGGTTGTTATTTCATTAATAAAGGGGAAAGAGCTAAAAAAAAACGTCACTGGTATTTTTTGAAGGTGTTTGTTGTTGTGATGGGGTTGGTGGTGGGGTTGGAGCCTGTTAATTTTGAAAACCAGTTTGTTAACGAATGGTACCTGTTCAAAGTTATGAGGACTGGACTGACAAGAGTTATCTATCTTGGTTTTGAACACTGCTTCACATCAACAATAAGATACGAAAGATTTAACTCATTTTGAAGTAGTGAAACCAACATTTTGTCGGCTCAGTTAGGAATGACAATAAAAATGAAACATTTAGCAACATTTTAGAAGAATGAATCAAATGTAAAATATATTTGCTGTCATAAATTCCATGTTACTAAGAGTCTGATGAATTTTCCTATACAAACATCAATCATATGATGACAATGGCAAAGAATATATTACAGAATTCCTTTATTGCAGTTTTAATAAAAGAATATTAAATTCATTAAAAGATATTCAGGAATATCAACTGAAATAACATAAATCAGGTTTTCAAATTTTGAATGGATTATCGCTGAATAATACCTTGTGATTGAATTTGGTAGATGGAAACTGTGTGGAAGCCCATGTGTGTGTGTGTGTTTGTCACACACCCACAATTTCACTACTTCACAACCAGTGATGGTTTGTTTACATCCCTCATAACTTAACAGTTCAACAAAAGAGATAGAATGAGTACTAGACTTTAATAAAATTAGTGCTGAGGTCAATTTGTTCAACTAAAAACCCTTAGAGGCTGTGCCCCAGCATGGCCACAGTCGAATGACTGAAAAAAGTGAAAGATAGAAAATAAAAGACAAAATATAATATTGGTTTCAAATTCTAGCACAAGGCCCACAATTTTGGGGTCAAGGTTAAGTTGATTATATCAACCCCAGTGCACAACTGGTACTTATTTTATTGACTCTGAAACGACGACAGGCTGAGTTAAACTCGGCAGAATTTGAACTCAGAACATGAAGACAGATGAAATGGCGCTAAGCATTTTGCCTGACATGCTAATGATTCTGCTACCTGAAGACAAAAAATAATATTAATTTACCTGATTGAAATTAATAATATTAATTTACCTGATTGAAATTTGTAACAGCTTTCACCAGACTCGATGCAGACAAAAGAATTATAGTTTCTTCTGGACATAACCATGAAAGCTGAAAGTAGAAAATTCCATAAACTGTTTAGAGTTTGATGCATACATGCTCTTTGTGAGAACAAAAAAATTTCAGCTTCATTTCACGAAGAACAACCGCTCAAAATTATTTGACAAGAAATAGCAGCCACATCTCAAAATCATTCTTTACAATCATAAAGAAATGAAAGGTATCTTATTCAACCTTTTTGGTAGCGATCTGTCTGAGGGTGTGTTTCATTCTATGATTCTTATGAGGCAAACTTCATGCTTTAACTCTTTAGCATTCAAATTATTATCAAAAGTAATGCTTATTGATTCACATTATTTTGAATTAATTCTTGGTGACTGAGTATTCCACAGACACATGTATTCTTAATGTAATTCTCAGCCAGAATCAGCAAGACAGTATGACTGGGTTGTACATTTTGAATTCGAGATACAATCCACCACCAGACAGGATTCTGTACTGTTACCTTCAGCCCAAAATTCACTCACAAGGCTGTAAGAAAATGATGTTTGTTCAAGTTTGTCCAAGATGCCACACAATGAGATCGAATTTGGGACGTGGATGTAGTAGATGGAAACTAATGGAAGCTCATCATACATATGTATGTATGTGTTTATGTATTTATGTATGAGTGCGTGTGTATGTGTGTATGTACGTATGAATGCATAGTAGTAATAATAATAATAATAATAATAATAATGAAATTGTGTATAATCCCTTCTACTGGAAGCACAAGGCATCGAATTTGGGGGAAGGAGTTAAATTGATTACATCGACCCCAGTACGCAACTGGTACTTCATTTATCGAGCCCGAAAGGATGAAAGCAAAGTTGACCATAGCAGATTTTGAACTCAGAACATAAAGACAGATGAAATACTGCTAAGCATCTCGCTCGGCGTGCTAACGATTCTGGCAGCTTGCCACCTTAATTATTGTGCACAGTGCTCAGGTGCACTAGAACTTATCAAAGGTGCATGTATATGTATGCATTCTTGCATGCATGTGTGTGTATGTATGTATCTATGTATGTGTGTATGTATTATGTATGTGTGTATTTATGTACGTATGTGTGTGTGGGTTTGTCGCCACCATTGCTTGACAACCTGTGTTGGTTTGTTTACATCCGTGTAACTTAGCAGTTTGGCAAAACAGACCACTAGAATAAGTACCAAACTTGAAAATAAGGACCAGGATCGATTTCTTTGACAAACCCCTACAAGGCTGTGCCCCAATCCAATGACGGAAACAAATGTTAAAGAAAAATAAAGAAAATAAAGAACTGTCCATAGTTCTTTATTCTCCCAATTGAGGCCATTCATCTCTGACATTTCTGAGTCAAAGATGGTTTGTTCAGGAGGATGGTCGACTGCCAACTGCAAAATTAATTAGTTTTGTATCCAGTCAATGGTACTCTATTATGTCTATGACCAAGACAGCGCTTGCTGGCACACTTTGTACCAGGATAGTAATAATTATATACTGTATAATTAAATATAATTTTCTTAATTTGCAGTTGAAGGTTGGTTTAGACTGTACAAAACACTTTCAATGTTTGCTATGGGTTAGAATAAAAGTAATGCTTTTAAGACAATCTGGATGAGGAATTAGAACACAAATTTGGAACCCAAAAATAATAGACTAAATACAAGCTGTGTAGTTAATTAGCTTGCTAAATATAGCAGTCAAGTCTGACCTAAAAATCACACCCTGCTGCCTTCAAACAGAAAAATAAAACACATTGAATAATGTAATCCAAGATACAGCATTCCTAAAAATAGATGGGATGGTGACAGTTGTCACCTATGATCAAAGGACTTTGGTATGTTCAGTTAGGGCCCACCTGGGGCTAAAAACAGTATCTGGCAAAAGATGATGTATTGATGTAGTTGCTTTCATTAATTCTGTCATCATCCTTCCAATCTTAATCGACCAAAAGTTACAAAACATTCTCTTTGCAGAAGATAATTATTTGTTATTATACGTCTCTGCTTAGGGTAGGTGACCTGGCAGAACCATTAGCACCACGGGCAAAATGCTTAGCCCCAAATTACCTCTGGTTGAGCTGATCTGAGACCCAAGACGGTCGATATTTGATCATCTCCTTTTTTTGTAAATCCTGGACTACACTGTCCGATGTATCATCTTTTTTTTTATGTAAGACGGCGAAGCGTTGAGATAGATTTGGCTGGTATTTCTAGCAGGAAGCGCGATCACTTCCTCGCCGGCTAGTTGACAGTCGTTTAAACTGACATGGAATGTCGTTCCAGAGGACACTGACCTTATCCCTTTACCGTAAAATATACTCTATCATCAATATTTCAATACTAAGATAATAAATTAAAACGAATTGTCTGATACTAATAAAGTTAATTACACTAAGCTTCAAATGATCCCACATAGAATTATGTATTAGTGTTACCGTCTCAGCACAAGTCACACCAGCAATTCCTCCACCAATAACGACATATTTCGCTTTTGAGACATTCATCTTCCTTGGAAATCGATCATCAGCTGTTGCAATAATGGGACACAACTGCTATTACCGGTGTCGAGGGAATTATAGTAAACCTTTCTTTTAAAGTCCTGTTGACGTAATTTTTAGAAGACAGTAATATTTACTTTCGTTGTTGTTGTTGTTGGCACTCCGTCGGTTGCGACGACGAGGGTTCCAGTCGATCCGATCAACGGAACAGCCTGCTCGTGAAATTAACGTGCAAGTGGCTGAGCACTCCACAGACACGTGTACCCTTAACGTAGTTCTTGGGGATATTCAGCATGACACAGTGTGACAAGGCTGACCCTTTGAATTACAGGCACAACAGAAACAGGAAGTAAGAGAGAGAGAGAAAGTTGTGATGAAAGAGTACAGCAAGGTTCGCCACCATCCCCTGCCGGAGCCTCGTGGAGCTTTTAGGTGTTTTCGCTCAATAAACGCTCACAACGCCCGGTCTGGGAATCGAAACCGCGATCCTATGACCGCGAGAATCAAGATTGCCAGAGGATGCTCTCAAAGTTCCTGTTAATAGAATCAATGCAGATTTAGTGGGCATGGTAGAACCCTCTGGTTTGCCAGCTCATGTCGAACTGTCCAATCCATAACATCATGGAAAATAGACATTAAACGATGATGATGATGATGGTGATGATGATGATGATGATGATGATGATGGTGGTGGTGATGGTGATGATGATGATGATGGTGATGATGATGATGATGGCGATGGTGATGATGATGATGATGATGGATGATGATGATTTTTATGACAACGACGACGATGATGATGATGATGATGATGATGATGATGAGGAGGAGGAGGAGGAG
>NC_068999.1:5291722-5292814 GCF_001194135.2 Octopus bimaculoides | reverse complement strand
GATGATGATGATAATGATTGAGTGTGGATGATGGTTGAGGAAGGTTAGGGAGGAAATCAAGGGTCATATCATCTGCACAAGAGTGGGCCCTGTTGAATGGGGCAGAAAGAGATTAGGGGAACAAAACTAAACCCCCCCCCCCTGGTAAATACCCAGAGTTGATTGAGAGTTGGTCAGAAAGACTTCCGTCGTCACATATCATGATGACACAATCCTATAGGGAGCTTGGGAGCTCACCATTCCAAGGGATGAAAGATGGGTGGAACCACCTGCAGACAGGAAATTATGATAAAATATTCAGAAGCCAGACGTTGAGACAAGAGCTTTGCCGACATCTAGAATGGCAACATTGATTTCACTGAACTTCTGGAAACTATTGTTGGGCAATCAATTATCAAATAAAAAGGCAATGATTTACATACAATAGTAAAAATAAGAAGAGAAGGTGAACATGTGTCTATGTACCCACATATCTATATGTGTTGCTTTGTATGGGGTTGTGCAGAGATCAAGTCTATGCATGCTTGTATTTGCATATGAATCTGTTGTGAAAATGTCTTCATGTAACAATGTTATTTGCAGGTTATTTTGCATGTGGTGGGGGACAAAAATATATCCGTTATTATGTAAGCTCACGTATTTGCTGTAACAAAAGGCATTTATGTATTCTTGTCAAGCGTTCAGCACTAAACAAAAAGACATAGGTAAACATACACACACATATGCATACACGAACACACACACACACACACACACATCTATGGACACATACATACAAACAAACAGATAAGCGCAAATGTGTATATGAATATACATCAGTGCATATGCAAACATAGCATTTTGGCTTATAAGAGTGGGATTATATATTACAAAATATTATATGCTACCTCTATCTATATATATGTGTGTGTGTGTGTGCGCATGTGTGCACATATGTGTATGTGTGTGTGCCTGCTTGTCTATCTGTTTCTCTTTTTTTTGTTATTAATTTTTCTGCACATATTTCTCTATCATGCTATATATGTATGTATGTATGTATGTATGTATGTATCTATCTATCTATCTATTTATATATATATATATATATTTGTA
>NC_068999.1:5290262-5291542 GCF_001194135.2 Octopus bimaculoides | reverse complement strand
CCTTGGCTCATTTTCCCATGGTTCCCCCTCCTCAACAATATATCCACCTGCAGGAGAAAGAAAAGTAAGTTCTGTTTGACCTTTTTGATTTCTGTCTCATTATTCAGCAACCCAAATGCCAAATGCAAGCAGGGACAGAGTTAATTCAAAAAAGTAATTGGAAACTTACTGTAACAAATAGCTTCCTAGGTTCAAAGCCAGGATTTGAAACCAAATCTACATTTTACTACCAGTTCCTTTTCCCACTGGATGCAGCTTTTGCGGTTAGAAATGGATGAGTCCAAATAGCAGCCGTTTGAACTTGAACAATCCACGGTGCATGTTGGTTGTTAGTAGATGTGTGCTTCATTCTTTCAGGGTCAATAAATTAAGTACCAGTGATACAGTGGGGTTGATGCAATCGACTAGTGCCCCCCTCCAAAATTTCAGGCCTTGTGCCTTTAGTAGAAAGGATTATTATTATTATTATTATTATTATTATTATTATTATTAGTAGTAGTAGTAGTAGTAGTAGTAGTAGTAGTAGCAGTAGTTGCAGTAGTAGCAGCAGCAGTTGCAGGAACAGCAGCAGAGTGGTAAAGACAGCAAAAAGCATGACTAAATACCAAACAATGCTGTGTCAAGGTCAACTTAGCCTTTCATAACACCCAGTGACTTATAAGTCCCACCCCGTCTTCTCAATCCCCTTTGCTTGTAAATAGATATATTTTACAGTGTGTGTGTGTGTATGTGTGGGGGCAGTGCCAAGATAAGTGTACATAAACCCCGAATTAAATTCACATAATTATGTCACATGAGCTGAAGGGACATGTTGCAGATTAAGAAGAACTCAATTAAACGACAATATGTGATGTGATCGTTATCAATGATAACGTTGATAAACTGATATAATAATTCAATGCCAGGGAAATATATGTGTGCACGTCCGTATGTCATCGTCATCATCATCAGCAAAATCATCATCATTATCATCATCATCATTTTATGAGGGGTTGCCGAAATGTTCCTGGCTTTGGGTAAAAGAAAGTACAAGATTAAGTACACCCTTAATTATGATTTTACCCAACGTATTCCCCTCTCAGATTCACTCACTTATTGCAGCAGTTCTACAGATTTCTGTAATTACTGGAACTTTGGTATCTGTGCCAGTGGAATGTCAGAAGTACCATTTTTGCTAGTTTATTTTGCCTTCAGATTGGAGCCTGGTGTAGCCATCTGGTTTCACGGGTCCTCAGTCAAATCGTCCAACCCATGCTAGCATGGAAAGCGGACATTAAATG
>NC_068999.1:5290003-5290252 GCF_001194135.2 Octopus bimaculoides | reverse complement strand
GGACATTAAACGACGACGACGAATAATTTCGATTTCGTAACTACTGGTAGCTACTTATACAATTATATTGTCTTTCTAAGAACTTTCAATAAAATTAAACCCATTGCCCCCACAGCAAAAAGAAAAAGAAAAAAGGAAATGGCATTAAAAAATATACTTGAAACACATAAAGAAAACGGTTTCACAAAACATTAAAGTGCCCAGCGTCGCCTTTCTGGCACTTGTGCCTGTGGCATGTGTAAGGACTTT
>NC_068999.1:5288219-5289425 GCF_001194135.2 Octopus bimaculoides | reverse complement strand
ATATATATATATATATATATATATACATATATACGACGGGCTTCTTTCAGTTTCCATCTACCAAATCCACTCACAAGGCTTTGGTCGGCCCGAGGCTGTAGTAGAAGACACTTGCCCAAGGTTCCATGCAGTGGGACTGAACTCGGAACCATGTGGTTAGTAAGCAAGCTATTTACCACACAGCCATTCCTACGCCTATGGTGATATAAAAAGAAAACTACAACACACGTCAATTTGGCATTTATTCTTTGAATATTCCATGCCAAATTGACGATGTGTTGTAGAGTTCTTTCTGAAGGCACAGTGTTATTTGCATTGATAGAAACATTCCTGGAACACCGTTTTTTTCGGATAGCAAGCAACTACCTCATCACATTCTCTTGAATTAACACAATGTCTCCAAATCTTGTTCCTGTCAAGTGGGGTTTGATTTTTGTCTTGGTTTCATGACCGTAGCCATAAACCCCACAATTTGTCAAATGCTATGAATGCTTTCAAACAATCTTTCTCTTCCTCACCATAATGAAAGAGATCCTGTACAGCTGAAACCTGATCTTCTCGAGACGATCACACACTACCTCTAAGAAGCACTGCTATAAACCAACAAAAGTGCGACGACATTATAACTTAAGATGCATGGGAAACAGAGTTCAAGGTCAATCTGTGCCAAGAGGCTTCACTGTGTACTTTAGCTGTTACCATAGCAACAGTCCCAAATACTTTTTGATCAGATCTCGTACACACACACACATACATAATTAAATTAAAGCAGTAGGGTAAAAAATTGGATATTAATTAATATCACTTTAATACCAGGGAACAAACACATTCAAAGAATCAAGGAGATTCAGAAAAAATATTTGAGATCTCAAAGGATTATTGTATATATAAATATATAAAGGAGACCACAGTGGTCTCCTTTATATATATATATATATATATATGTTGTTGTTGGCACTCTGTCGCTTACGACGTCGAGGGTTCCAGTTGATCCGATCAACGGAACAGCCTCCTCGTGAAATTAACGTGCAAGTGGCTGAGCACTCCACAGACACGTGTACCCTTAACGCAGTTCTCAGGGATATTCAGCGTGACACGGTGTGACAAGGCTGATCCTTATGAATTACGGGCACAACAGAAACAGGAAGTAAGAGTGAGAGAAAGTTGTGGTGAAAGAGTACAGCAGGGTTCGCCACCATTCCCCTG
>NC_068999.1:5280272-5287985 GCF_001194135.2 Octopus bimaculoides | reverse complement strand
TAGTTGGTAATTATTCAGTTTAATGATAATTTATCTTGAGCTCTTTGTGTTTACATCCGTTTGTTTGTAAAGTCACAACTTATCAGGGTGGGGTGGGGTGGGGGCTTTTAATGTTAATTTTCTTCGTTTTCCTCCGAACGGTTTGGTATGTTTGGTTGTTCTTTGCTGTTATCATTAATTTCAAGTTTGCGTGTGTTTATGTATGTAATGTGTTATCTTCAGATTTCTGTGTGAAGTGGTGAGTTGAGTTTGTTCTGTAACCAATGAGTGTATGGTTCACATAGAATACAGCTCCCACATCTGGGATGGTGACATATATATATATACACATATATATATATAGACAGAGAGAGATCAAAACTACACTCCCTCTCCCACAAAAGGCTGTCAGACTGGTTGCTAAGAACTTACAATGCCACTCCAGTTTCTGACTGCTGTCTCCTTTAGTTCGCAGATATACAATGTGCCATCTCGGCTACAAACTTGCTGTCTCCCTTAGCTCACAGATATACTGTGCCCCCTCGGTTACAAACCTGCTGTCTCCCTTAGTTCACAGATATATACTGTGCCCTTTCGGCTACAAACAAGCTGTCTCCCTTGACCCATAAACTGTCCTCTTTGAACCCTAGCTCTAGTTCCCTCTGGCCTACAGACATGCTGTCACCATTGGTCCATAAACATAGTATTACATCAGGTCCTCTCTGACCCAGCGACATACTCATTCACATACGACGATGCTCATTCACAACCCTCCTGTGATGTCACAGGGGTGCACACAAATACACCTACACACAACAGGCTTCTTTCAGTTCCTGTCAACCAAATCCATTCACAAGACTTCATTTGACCTTGGGCTATAGAAGACGCTTTCCCAAGGTGCAGTGCAGTGTAACTGAACCTGTGACTACATGTTTGGGAAGCAAGCTTCTTAACCACACAGCTACCATTGGAGCAAGCAGAGCAATGAACTCAATGACCACAGTGGTAAGATTTGAACCTGTGATCATGTGGTTAGCAATTCTAACACCTTTAACCTCATTACCATTGTTATTTTCTTGTAATCAGACCCACCACAACTTAATTATTCTTTCATTATAAGTTAAATTCAGTTAACAATTGAACGTAGCTTCTACAGAGATAAACAGCAGTAATTAAATGCTCGTTAACCTCAAACTTGTTAGACATTAACGGTAGCTCCAATTATACATGTAGTTGTCATTGTCATCATCATCACCATCACCACCTCATTACATTACGCTGCAGTATACACCACTACAATATACTATGCTGTACTGCAATTCACCATCACTACACTAGGTTTTGGAGGTGCATGGCTCAGTGGTTAGAGCATCGGTCTCACAATCATGAGGTTGTGAGTTCGATTTCAAGACCAGACTGTGTGTTGTGTTCTTGAGCAAGATATTTTATTTCACTCAGCTGTAGAAATGAGTTGTGATATCACTGGTGCCAAGCTGTATCGGCCCCTTTGTCTTTCCCTTGGATAACACTGGTGGCATGGAGAAGGGAGGCCGGTATGCATAGGTGACTGTTGGTCTTCCACAAACAACCTTGCCCGGACTTGTGCCTTGGAGGGGAACTTTTTAGGTGCAATCCCATGGTCAGTCATGACCGAAGTTACACAACAATACACCACATATTATTTAAAAGGTAGCAGATATTGTCTGATGACGGAAAACGGTAATCACATAATTCACACTTGAATCTGCCAGAACATATCGAGAATAGATACGTTCCTGTTCTGCATCCACCTCAGGAATTGTAACCAAAATTTATTTTATTAAATCTCTCAAAATGAAACCAATTTGTGTATTTCGTTTAAGAAAAACAGTCAAGACAAATTTGAATCAATTCATTTTATTTTATTAATATAATTAATTGATCATTCAAGTAAAGAAACACATGAAAGCAATGAATGAAGAACTACAAAGAACATAGTCAAAGTGTTTGTGGTTTCTCTACTTGCAGCAACTCTTCTCTGAGCCATGCTTGCAGCCGGAGTCACATTTGCAATTGCCTGAAATAAAAATTAGAAACTTAGCATTAGGAAGGGCATCAAGCTGTAGAAACAATGCCAAACTAGACATAGGACTATGTCAGCACAGAAGGCAGATGTTAAATGATATTGACAAACTGAAGATTACGAAATAGAATTTAAGAGAGAAGAGATTGAAAGAGCTATAGGTCAACAAAGATCAATTAAATGAAGAAAAAAAAAAGCATTGTTGCAATGACAATCCTGACATTGCCCTGTTCTTTCTTTTTCCAAAACATTGCCTAGAACTAAGCTGTCTTTAAGGCAGTAAGGTGTGAAATCTATTTATATTTTTCTAGCAGGAAGTGTGACAAGATAGGGTTCCCTGCCCCCATGGTTCATAGTGTTACTTGTTGCTTACCCACTGATCAAGAAAATTTATGGTCAGCTCTAACATCTTGCTTTCTGTTCAAGCAGAGTGCATCTGGGATTATAATACATGTTCGTTAAAATGGAAGGATTTTGGTTGCCATTTCTAGTTGGTCATTAACAATGTAGAAGTTTGAGAAACTACAATGTTAAGAAAAGCAACATTTGAAAAACTAGTAATCACTAAAATATTTGTGTAAATAAGTTCAGAGAGAAAATACTGAAGACATAAAATTAATTAGTTGAGATAGTTTATTTTTACAATAACTTATTTCAGAACTCCAAATAATGTTTAAAAAAAAAAAAGGATTACTCGGGAAAACTGTTGGTTATCTAGGGTGACCAGATCATAAATATTAAGATATTTGTAGTCATCCAACAAGGACCAGATTAGAAATATAAACTAAACAGATGCTTGTTGTGTTGTGAGATGATGGACCATACAGCCTAAACTTTAAAATAGGTCCCTCCTTCAATGAGGATCCATGCTCTTATAATAATTCTTGTGGTGAACACCATAAAGCCAGAAGTAATCTATAGTTGGACAGTGAGCTCTCTGTCTTGTGGTTTAGTTTTAATTACAATGCCTGGAGGTTTCCTCAATCTCCTCTCTTTGAGATTAAGGAATTAGGTAGATTCAGACAAGAACGTTTCTGATTTTACCAAAACTGAAGGAGACCAAGCTTTAAAAAAAAAACCATGCCATACCTGCCCAGTTTCAATTTTATGTATCACCCTTCACAAGTCAGTAAAATATATACTGGAGGTCAATATAAATGATTAATCGCTTCATTGCTAGAAGGTAGTGCCCCAACATGATTGCATTCTAAATTTAGTGTATATTTGAGGGGAGGGGGAAGGGAATGATTATTCTTTTAAACATGTGGACTTTAATATTCTTTTATTCTTTTACTTGTTTCAGTCATTTGATTGCAGCCATGCTGGAGCACCACCTATTAGTCAAAGAAATCAACCCCAGGAATTACAAAGTATAAAAACCACCATTCATAATAATTTCCGTAAACAGGAAGAGGGCTGCAAACTTTGAAAACAAAATGTTTTGACTTGGTACTATTATTTTATTAATGTACATATTTTCATCCACCGCATCCCCCTATACGCACACATTGAAATGAATGAACCATTTTGTGGGAATCAAAGACAACATGTTACAGATAGAAGGAGTGACTCACCCTCTGAGCACTGGCACTTGCGTCCCTTACAGTCCTTGCATTTACAATCGTCACCACATTTACATCCTGTATTATCACACTTGCCGGTTTTACAGGATGAACTGCAACCACATTTCCCCCCTGAAAAGAAATAAAATAAAATCATACTTTGTTATAAATGGATTGACATACATTATTAAGCTCTGGTGGTGATCATCGTCGTCACCATATTTTAATTGCTTTAATACTTTTATAATTCATTAAAAACAGAAATTTTTATGATCAGGTTACAACTGATGGTTTGTTGCAAAGGCAGTAGAAACCCACACGTCAAAATATAAAGTTACCACAAGACTAAAGACCTGGTCCCAATGCTTCTGACAATGGACTCTGCTAAAAGGCGCCAAAAGGTCGCATGGTGGATTTATGATTTCTCACAAAGACATACAAAAATAGTATTTTTTTTTGTTTGAGAGGCGGGAAGGAGTAAAGTTGATTTAATTGACAACCCTCTCCTCAACCCTGCTATACTTGATTGGTACTTATCTTTATCAATCACACACAGACACACCCTCAAGCAGAGAGGGAGAGGCTATAAGTGGTTTTTATCTATCATAAAATAGATTATTTGTTACTATAAAGAGCATACAATCACAAAATTAAGATGGGATTGTAGGGATGTTATCATATGAGAGAATGGGTGGCTGTGTGTGTATGTGTGTGTAAGTTAGTGGTGGAGGGAGTGATACGAATAGCATTGGTCGCAGTTGTAATGGTGGTGGTGTGAGGAGCTGTACAAATATGCTTAGTTTATATACATGCCTAAATGCATGTATGAGGGAGAGAGAGAGAGAGAGAGAAAGGAAGAGTCATTATACTTTTAAAATAAAAAAAAACAGCAAATAAATTTTTCCAGAACAAAATGGAAATATTTTTTTTAAAAACAGACTCTCACAAAGCATGTGACGACTTGCTAAAACTTTTGCTGTCAAAAATAAAAACCTAACTTCTCCTGCAGGTCATTGTTGCTTTGGCATGGGGATTGAATGGGTCTCCAGATTCCAACAAACAAATAGAAAAGAATAAATTAACAGTTAAGTTCATATTAGAAATTGAATACATAGAGTATTAAAAGTCTTAAATATATTATTTATTGGTGTAGAACATTAAAAATTCTTCAGAAATTAAATAAACTCAGGGTCGTTATTCACTTGAAAAATAACAGCTAATTTAATGTTGACATATATTCATGCATGGAATATTTAAAGTCTAAAAATAAAGATTTTACAAAATATTGTGAGAAAAAACTATCAGTTGGTAATTTTTTTTTTTTGGTATGAAATGTAGAAGAGTAAAAGTTGCAAACAGGTTTTGGACTTATTCTGTCCTTATTAGCAAATCAAGAGAACTTCATTCTTCATCTTCCACTAAACAGCGAAGGATTTACTTAGTAAACAGACATGATTAACACAGTGGTGTAGGAAAATAGAAATCGTTCAGTTGCACAAAAAGATAAAAAAACTGGCACGTAAAGGCAGTGCTCCAGCATGGCTGCAGTCAAATGAAACAAGTATAAAAATAAATGTCAACCTATTTGTATTTAATGCGTGGAGTGTTTAAAAAGATAACTGCAAATAAATACATGGTGAGAAAATAAGACGAAAGAAAAATGCCCTATTAGTAATTTTACAGGCAATTATGAGAGAAACATTTTCCAGGATATGTTTCAGTGTTATTCTGATCTCATCAGCAAAAAGTACATAGTCTTCGCTGTATTTTTTGAAGTAATGATGAATGAATGACTCACTAAATGAATGCACCAGAATGTAGGTCTGCTGATATAGGGAAACAGGAAGCACAAACTGGCCCAATACTGGTACTGGAGGTTTGAAAAAAAATATATTCATGACATTTATTGCCACCAAAAATTAGAAAACAACCCACCCAATATTGTTCATGATCTACATCCTAGTTCAGTCTATGAAAGTGTATGGTTAAAGCTGTGTCTGCTCAACAGCTGTTTCATTAGTACGTAATTAATTTGGAAGTGATGTTTACCCAAATCATCTGTAGAAAAAATGGTAACCAGAAAACCATTATCCACCAGTATTTACTGCATTGTAATAACACATTGGAATTTAATTGGTGCATTATCAAGTTCTTAATTATCATGAGTATATTTTTTTGATGCGGATACATCAATTCTTGCTATACAAATATGACTAAAACCTATTTGGATATGTTTCCTTCAAAAACCGTCTCGTCTGTGAGAACAAACATCTTGACAGCAATCTCATTTTGATACGACTTTCAACAAATTTCCAAGTATTTACATTTTCATATGTTGAACTTGAAAATTATTTGAATGAATAATGTCCTTTTCTTTTTTTTGTTTGATCTTGTTCTAGATAACAATATCGGTCAAGTAACATTTTAATTTTATTCCTATATTTATTTTGGCGGTTTATCAAATATTCTTACACATACACATGTATGATAATGTGGTTAAAAAATTTGTTTTCCAATCACATGGTCGCGTGTTCAATCCCACTCTGTAACACTTTGGGCAAGTGTCTTCAGCCTCTGACCAAATTCTGAAGTGAAATTCAATAGATGTACCACAGACTGAAGCCTGTGGTACCTTGTACGATTTAAATTTGATCAAGTTATCACTGTTTTTATACAAATCAATAAAATAAGTATCGGACAAACTACTGGGGTCCACATGAAGACCCTCAAACAATAGTGGCATGATATGGCCTTAGCCCATGATTGAAACCAATTAAAAAAAGTATGTCTTATGCATGTGTGTGTGTGTGTGTGTGATCCTTTCACAAAAATAAATCTGTCCCATCTATCAAAGGAGATCTCTTTTACTTTGAAGGTTAGCAAGTTATAAGCCAAAACTATCAGTGCTGGTGTCATGATAAATGCACCCAGTACACTCTGTAAAGTGGTTGATCTTTGGAAGGGTATCCAGCAATAGAAACCATGCGAAAACAAAGATATTAAGCAAAACGTGATCTTCCAACTTATTGGATCCTGGATTATGGACATGCTAGGATACTGCCTTAAGGTTTAATCAATCATATTTATTGTATTAATTTCTATCAAATGGGGCTATGTTACCTCTTAACATAAAGTGGGTATAATTTTAAAATCCCAGTTTATACATATGGGAAGTATCTTCTCTGGAATGCATAAATGTCTTGCAATATTTATATGCAGGTGGCAAGCAGGCAAATTGCTTAGCCGCATTTCATCTCTCTTTAAAATCCTGAGTTCAAATTCAGCTGAGGCCAACTTTGCGTTTCATCATTTCAGGGTTAATAAAGTACCAGTTGAGTCCTGGGGTTGATGTAATCCACTCGCCCCCTTCCCTGAACTTGCAGGCCTTGTGCCAAAATTTGTAATCAATATTTATAGCTATCATTCCAATATCTCTTACATGGCCTTCAAGGGAAATGCTATTAAAATAAGTTCACTATTTATCTGGGTGAACACCTTGCTTGCAGCCAATAGCAAGGATCAATATGTTCTGATTAATTTTATGCACGGAACAGTATTATCAAAATAACTATTGTCTGGCTTTAAATTCGATCCAGTCATCATGGCCGGATATCTTTTTGAGATCAATAAGATAGGTAATCAAGTTGATTTCATTGACTCTATTTGTTCCAAGGAAATTTCTGATTTGGCTATTTTTACACCCAAAATAAGTATTGCTTTGGTCTCCATCGAAATTCCACATGGAAGAACTCTTTCCTCAACAATTGTGGTTCAGAGCCAAAAATCAGACATCAATATTTCACAATTTGACGAAAAAAAACAAAAACATTTCAGATTTCAAAAAAATTCAAAATAGTTAAATTAGCTTTTATATTGATATTAACGAATTTACATAATTAAAATATGTATAATTGTTTTATATGCTTATATTTATTTTTGTTAATGAATCCTCTTGTTATGCACAGCTGGGGTAAGAAGTTCACTTTCCAGCCCACACTTGCGCAAGTCTTCTACTATAGAAGTGGTTCCCAACCTGTAGTCTGCTAAGGTAGTACTGGGGGTCCGTGAACATGTTAGCTGACAGACGTTTCTATACCCTAGGGGGTCTGG
>NC_068999.1:5271928-5278780 GCF_001194135.2 Octopus bimaculoides | reverse complement strand
AAAATCTAAAGCCCACCCCCATCCCCCGTTACGTCTTGGTTCTCAGCCAAAACTGTGATTTTTCTTTTTTAGTCATCCCGCTTCTATTATTTTTATAAACGGATTTTTGGGCTGTCAATTCTAATACTGGCCATATCGGAATAACAGGCCAAAGGCGGCGAGCTGGCAGAATCGTTAGCACGCCGGGCGAAATACATAGCAGTATTTCGTCTTCCGTTACGTTCTGAGTTCAAATTCCGCCGAGGTCGACTTTGCCTTTCATCCTTTCGGGGTCGATGTAATCGACTTAATCCCTTTGTCTGTCCTTATTTGTCCCCTCTGTGTTTAGCCCCCTGTGGGCAATAAGGAAATAAGAATAAAAGGCCAAGGTGGATAAACTCTAAGTCGAAATTTGAACCAACAGTGTAAAATATCAAGGAAAACACAAGCTCAAAATCTTCAATTCCATTTTGGGAATTTAAAAGCTGTTTTTGAAAATCCGAGTGTCGCCATAGAAGACACCAAAATATATTTTAACCTGTGAACACCAGAAAAACTTGCAGCGCTTCTTTTAGTCATGCAAAATTAAGAATATAAAATGTTGAACTTTTGTTCTGGAAGCAAAAGTCCGTTTGCCTGTCATGGACGAACGCTCCTCTCTATTCTCAGCCAACACATTTTTTAAATCAAACAGAAATCATTAGAATCATTACAATTGATATTAGCTCAGGATAAAGGTTTGCTTTAGCTATTTCATTATTTATATCTAGCTATATATCCCAAACTTTAACCTTAGAAACCAAAGTTTTGAAGTTTATTCTGCTGACATCTCAAATATGAAAAGACTATGACGACCAAAAAATTTTATATCTGCTTTAAATGTCCAAATCGAAGCCCTTGACACCAACATCCTAAGATGCTTTCTTGCCTTAGCCATCAACAATCTAGAACAAGTCTTTTGAAAGACGTCACTGAAATCACCTCAGATGACATGATTCAAAAACAAACTTATACAAGTGTGCCCCTCCCACCACCGACTTTGTTTCCTCATAATTTTAAGAAAAAATAGATTTTTTTTTAAATGGAATTTTCTACATATGCGTTTCAGATGGTGTAGATTCTAATATAATCGGTACCTACTTCATCTGCAACGTTTTTGTAGAAAATTTCATTAAAAATATCCAGTTATGAGGAAACAAAGTCGGATAGGAGACACTTCTGTAGACATGCTATATATATATTATATATGTGTGTGTGTGTGCGTGTATAAACGGGATTCAATGTAAAAGATTGTTGGGCGCGCGCACACAAATACTATATTACAAAATGAAGCTTAATATTTTGTAGATATATATGTGATGTATGTCAGTATGTGTGCACACCCATTTTTCCTCCCCATAAAATTCCGATCTAACTGGAATCTACACTCTCTGGTATTTGGAGAACATTTCATTAAAAAGCAGCCGTTTTTTCTGAAAGTTATGAGGAAACAAAGTCGAAGGGTGCATACATGTGTAGATATATTTTTATATACGTGCATTTATACATACACACAGGGGTGTGGGTGAGCGCTTGTATAAGAGTTATTTAGGCTGAGGTCAGCTGTGATCCAACAACTGATTAAGCAAAGATGTCCCCGGCTCAACTGCCCGATCTTTTTTCCTTTCTTTCAGGACTATAACAGATTATTTAGACTTCAATTTGTTTTTTAAGGCAGAGAGATTAGGTTAATATCTTCAGCAGACACTAGGTTGACAACTAGACAGAAATGTTTTTTTTGTTTGTTTTTTTTTTGCGAAATTCTGTGGGTTAATAGTATTTGCAACATTATAATTAAATAAATAATTACTTTAACGAGCATGGCAGTCGTTACTGACAGACTTCGAAGATATCTCACAAAAAACAAACTATCAAAATATAAACAAAACTTGAAAGTTCAAATATATTTAAATCAAACTGCCAACGTGAGTTTATAAACACACACAGACACCGCTTCTGAACGGCTCTTCCCACTCGAAACATTGCGTACGGCCCATTGCCTGGTCGTCGTAAGCTTGCCGAAGCATGCTCAACATCTCTGCAGCGGACTTTCCAAGTTCAACGCAAATGTTTCACGTTGGCATTTTGTTCCAAATTCCGGTAATTTTTCATATTAGCACCCGCACGATCTTCACTAGGGTGTTAGGGTTAGGGTTTTAGAGTCAGGGTTAGGGTTTTAGGGTTTGGGTTAGGGAATTCCGTCCGTAACCGTAACCCCAACACCCTAGTGAAGATCGTTCGGGTGTTAATCTGAAAAATTACCCAAATTCCTGCCCATGACAAAAATCGCAGACTATAGCAAACACGTAATCACAAATTTTACAACTTGCTAAGTAAACACAGCGATGTCACTCGGCACATTGCCTTATAAAGGCCACTTCGAGCTCCCAGTGCGAATGCGAACGTGCTGTCATCTATTGGCGCGCTACGGAAACTTTTTTGATACCATTTCGTATGTACGTACAAAGGCAGCTCAAAGGTCACCGTTTTAACACCGTTGTCGAAATCCGGAACGAATTGCAGAAGGTCCTCGATTCACTTACGGAAAACGACTTCCAGACCGGATTCTAAAAGTGGCAGGAACGCTGAGACCGGGGTAGTGCTGCGCAAGGTTACTATTTCGAAGGAGATGATGTTAAGGCTTAGGTAAATAAGCTTTTTTTTTTTTATCAAATATAACTGGTCCAGTAACTTTTTAATATCACCTCCTATACATATGTATACATACACCACATACACACACACGTAGTTTGGCGCACAAACTTTAGTACAATCTTAGTTTAGGTAACCGATTGAGTGATCAATGAGAATGCACAACAATTCAATAGGTAGTCGGTGCTACAACTTTGTACATGTTTGAATTAAACGAATGGAAAGAATGGATCTCAAATATTATATAGTAGTTCTGTTTCCCTTCACGAAAACATTTTATGCTTGTAAGCCATAAGACTGGCTGTATAAAGTTAAGAAAACTAGATCAACCCTTCAGACCCCGAGGGGAGAGAGAGACATCTGGGGTAGAACTGTCCTTCCCTTCACACTGAAGTTTGATTTCAATTGAAAATTTTGGCTACTATTTCTAACAAGCCGAACGATCACGTTGGCTCGCGTTTCCTGGACTCCGTGTTTGTTGTCCAAATGTTATGGAAACTAACGCAGAAGCCGCTTACTGTGATCACTTGAAGCCTTTTCGATAATAATAACTGGTTGACAACATGAAGTAAATATAGTATATATATAAGACCTAATTTGATAGCAATAACCGATTGATAACATTAAGCGAATAGGGATTCACTAATTTCTATAGCAATAACCAGTTGATAATACTAAGGAAATAAAGTGCTTAGGGTTCACCATATTTCGATAACAATAACTAATAGCAAAATGAATGACCTTAACCGAAGTATATATATGAAATATTGAAACGCATATCTTCGCCATTTATAAGATCTTTTTCTCTCTCTGTGGATTCAACGAAGTTGCTCCTTGATAAGGGCCGTGGCAGGCCCCTTACAGCAACCCTTTATTCAGAGAGGGTTTACTGAGGGGCGGGGCTGTAGGGTTTTTGTCATAAGCAAAAAGCAGTAGAATGATACGGGACTGTCTGACGACAGATCGGATCGGTTTGTAAGTACAACACAGAATGGAAATAAAAGATAGAATGATAGCTAGTAAAGGACAGTTGATATATTGAAAAGAATTAGAGACAGATAGATAGAGAAACAGATAGATGGATAGAGAAATAGACAGATAGATAGACAGAGAAACAGATAGATAGATAGAGAAACAGATAGATAGACAGATAGATAGATAGATAGATAGATAGATAGATATAGACGGACATAAACAGGTAGAGAAATATTGACAGACAGACAGATAGATATAGATAAATAGACAGACGCCCACATTGGATCATACTCGAGCCAACATGTAAATAGACAGTAAGACATAGACAGATATAGACGGACATGAACAGGTAGACAAATAGCTAGACATAGACAGAAAGATAGACAGACAGATATTGATAAATAGACAGACTCCCTCATTAGATCATACTCAAGCCAACATGTAAACAGTTAGACAGCAGTGAAACAGACAGATAGACATAGATAAACAAAGACGGACATGAACAGGTAGACACAATAGCTAGACATAGACAGATAGATAGATAGATAGATAGAAAAAAGGATGAAGGACTGGTGTGTGTGCCTTAAAACTTACCCTCCAAGGTACAGCAACAACTGTCTGGCATGATTGATGCTTTAGAAGTTTTATAAATTCAATGGAAGGACAACAAAGTCTGCTTTGTTGTTGCTCTGGTGAGTGTGTATGCTGCTGTAGTAACGGAAAAAAGACAATCTATAACTGCGAACAACACGTATTATAGACGGCTGCCACTGATATATATCCTATATGTATATAGAAATATATATATGTATTTATGTATATGTATATGGTGTGTGTGTATATATATATAACTTTAAATACAAGTGGTCATGTAGACATATATGTATGTATTAAAGCTATTTAATGTCTGCCTCGCCGAACCACTTTTGACACACGAATAGAGGAGGTGGGAGGAAGAGGAGGTTCGCTTTAAACTTAGGTACGGAAAAAGAGGGAGGGGAAGAAGGAGCGGTAAGAGGGGAAACCAGTAAGAGACGCGCGTACGCTTACGTGTAGAACGTCATAAACGCAAAGAAGAGAATGACATGTAAACACTTATACACATGCACAAACTCACACACACAGCGCCCGCATTTGCAGTGAGAGATACACACACACATACGCATATATATAATAGATACACGTACACAAAAGTGCACATGCGCAAATATAGAGACGCACATACAGGTATACACATATGCCCATACACGCGTAGCTATACACACGCACACGTGTACACATATGCACATAAGCATACATAAGCATACATACGTGTAGATATGTACACACACACGGAAATGTCCAACGAGTAACGTGTGCAAAGTCAATTTAATCTTAGGGTGGGTTGGTCACAAGTGACACACGCACATACACACACACTACATACACATACATATAAAGTCATACACGTACATACATTCATATGTGCTTTCACACATGCATACATGTAAATGCAGCCTGCTACCCCCTCACTCCCTCATTGGATCATACTCGAGCCAACGACAGAAGCCTGCTAGAAATAGCAGCCAAATATTTCTCTGCTAGAAATAGCAGCCAAATCATTTTCTGAATTAAAATAAATATAAAATAAATGTAATTTATTTTATAAAATAAAGGTGATTGTGGATATATTATTGTTTGTCGTTGGTAGAATGAGTTTGATTTACACTCGCCAATATAGTTTTTTGCTGATATGTATCAGAGACTTGTTTGGTGGGAGGAAAGTGAATCCGAAACGACATTAGGTTTTCACCCATTACGTCATTTTGTTCTTATGACCAGGAAAGTTGCCTAGCTTGAAGACACTCATATGTAGCAATAATAACAGCAATTGAAAGGAAAATTTGCAGTATTGTTATTATATCTGGAACCGATTTTCCAAGGTTATACTCTTGAATAAATTGCTAAAGCTCGAGACGAAGGAGGAGGAATCTTCTTTCGATGTCTGCTTCCCGTCTTTAATAGTATAAACAGCAATAAAATACTGGAGTCTTCATCAATAAATGGGCTAATGATGGCATATTTCTGAGCAAGTTCATGAAAGCTGTTGAAGTCTTCGTTATTTTTTGTATCACTCTATCGAGCAAAGAAAGCATTCCTCTCCTCAATTTAATGTCGTATGGCAATTCAAGATCTTGTGATTCTTCACCAAACTTTTGTTTCTTCTTCTGCAGTGTAAAGACATAAAAACAGAAAATTTCAAACTACATGGCAAGGCAAAAAAGAGTGACTGTGGGCATACTTATACAAATGTGCCCCTCGACTTTGTTTCCTTATAACTTTCAGAAAAATAGATATTTTCTAATAAAATTTTCTACAAACACGTTTCAGAATGTGTAGATTACGATTATATCGGAATTTAGTGAAAAAAAGGAAAAGAAAATTGGTGGGCACGCGGACATAGATAGAAACAAATATCACATTTTTAAAAATTCCATTTCATTTTGTAGATATGTATGGGTGCGCCCTCCGACATTTTTCTTTCTTTTTCACATTAAATTCCGAAATAATCGGAATCTGCACCAACTAAAAGGTATTTACAAAAAAATTTCACATGTGTTTTTTATAAGGTTAAGAGGAGACAAAATCTCGAGGGTTCACTCGCAAAGTGAATGGGTTAATGTTGCAGTGAATCGACTATTTTGCTTCTCCTCTCCGTTATTCTTTGTATCTCGTGAAGTGTCATGGGTAAAAGATGGATAATGGGATTTAAATAATTTCTCAAACGCTTTAAGTAAACACGAGAGATCTGCCACACAATTATGAACGCCAAATATCGTTGAAAACATTCTGCTCTACTCGACAGTATCTCTTACTTATTTCAGTCATTGGACTGCAGCCATGCTAAGGCACCGACTTGAAGGATTTTAGTCGGTTACCTCTGATGAGCGTATTTATATATCTGGATTGTTACCTAACAATCCATTATATTTTTTGTGTGAAACCTATTGGTATGATCAGCTATGATGGATACTTAATACTATAAAATTCGGATAATATATATAAATATATATATATATATATATATTAATAATTATCGCCAAGCCAACATGGCAGTCCCAAATATAGGACGAATGCTACCGTGGATTAGCTCCAAGAGGCCATCGCCTCTAGCTAACTATGTGACACATTGACAAGGGGTAACACCCTGAAACTAGTTTAGCCTGC
>NC_068999.1:5271668-5271918 GCF_001194135.2 Octopus bimaculoides | reverse complement strand
TATATATATATATATATATATATATATATATATATATATATATATGTAGATAGATAGATATGTGCGTGTGTATACCTATATAAGTATGTATCTATGTATATATATGAACGTGTATATAGTTATATATATACACACACACACATAGACATATATAGATGTGTATTTGCATGTATATAAATATATATATATGTATACGCATGCATACGTTTGTATCTATCTATCTATCTATCTATCTATCTATCTATCTATC
>NC_068999.1:5261252-5271658 GCF_001194135.2 Octopus bimaculoides | reverse complement strand
TCTATCTATCTATCTATCTATCTATCTATCTATCTATATATATATATAGTCACTATGAGGATATTTAGATCTCTTACAGGAATATTTTTTATCCAAGATACACTGATTTAATATATTGTATTCTGAAGAGATATTTCTTCAATGAATATATTATATAAAATGTCATAATATATCAAATATTATTAAGTTTGAAAAGGGAGAGATTCAATGGATACAAATTAATACATTAATTAATTATCACCGTTGCCTACAATCGTTTCATTTCACATTCAATTCAAACTACAAAACATATAAACATATGATTGCATTTCAAAATACCTTGGGTGGAAAATCACCAGAGCATGAAAAAAGGACAATACAAGGATTACATTAGGATCTGTTGGAATACTCCAATATACTAGGAATTGTATATACAACAGGCTTCTTTCAGTTTCCGTCTACCTAATCCACTCACAAGACTTTGGTAGGCCCAAGGCTGTAGCAGAAGACACTTGCCCAAGGTGCCACGCAGTGGGACTGAACCCAGAACCATGTGGTTGGGAAGCAAGCTTCTTACCACACAACCACACCTACTAAGAACCCATGAAGGTGGTAGTGCTCCAACAAGACTGCATCTTTACAAACTTCCTTGATGGCATTCAAAATCAAGAGATTCCAAACACGCTAGCCCACAGACATGCTGCCTCTACTCTGCATTTTCACCCACTGAAACAACCGTTCTTGGTCTTCAGACACCGACATATTATTGCTCCTCCTCTTATCACCTAATTGTATCCATACTTTTAGATTCCATACCACCTTAAATTCTTATTTCCCCACAGCGTTGTCTCTCTGGAATTCATGTTTTTCATAGCAAATACTCAAGAACCGTACCCAGTTGGATTTTCCCGATTTTCTTGGAGGTCTGTAAGGGCCAAGGACTCAAGGCCAGATAACAAAACACACACACACATGCAAGTTGGGTACTGTAGGATTTGAACTAAAAATGCAAAGAGCTGGAACAACTGCCATGAAACATCCGAATCGACTTTCTCACATTTGTGTCATTCCACTATCTTCGATTTGTACTTTTGATAAAAATCGATTGCAGAGTGAAGAAAGCAAAGTTGACCTTGAGGAGATTTTAACCCAGAGCATACAATACGAAAATAGCTAGCCATGCTGTTCTGGCATTCTAAAACAACATTGCCAATTCACCACATAATGACCGAAACTAGTAAAACAATAAAACAAAAAAATGCTTCAGATGTATATTTGTATTTATTTGTGTATAAGTGTGTGTTTATGTGCATGTAAATATATTTATGTATGTTCACATACACACACATAAACACACGTATAAACAAAAGCGATTAAGCTGAGTAAAAAAGATTAAAGCAATAAATATTTTTGAAGGAATTTGCTGAACAAATACTTTCAGTGTTTCTCTGTAAGACCGACCTATTTAATATTTGATTTCCATTGAAAAGACGGCACCGTGTGACTTATACACGGGACAAAGTTGATATCAAGTTTCAATATGGCAGGGAAACGATGTTGTATCCGGATTTAAACCTAAATTATGGGTGCAAAAAAAAAAAAGGAAGAAAAATAATATTAAAAGTATAAAAGATTAGATTATCGAGAACCCCACCCCCTATAACTATCTCACCAAAGTAACGAAGAAAAAGAAAAAAAGGGGGGGGGGAAGCAGAAGATGGAAGAAAGGTGAGAAAAAATGGCGGGTTTTCCCGCGCTTCGCGGACTTCATTGCAAGGGTGTTGCCGCGGGGAATGGTTACTCCTTTATAGCACTGATTTAAAGAACCACCAAACGACAAGCAGCTCTGCTGAACAATTTTTTTTTTCTTCAGCCAGTTAATACTTCTTGCAGAATTTTTATAAGTATTTTTGAGTGGTGCAACTTATACGCGAGTAAATTCGGTAAAAGCCGCCATGACTAATAATAACGAAACAAGGGAACTTCTATGGAGTCAAGCAACCTACAAGAAATAGCAACCCAATCTCCCTCAAATCACATCCTATTCTACAAAATGAGGGAATGTGCCAATGAGGAAGCTTTGGTGAGGCCAGAGATAGCAGCCAAGTCTCTTTCAAATCACACTCATCATCATCATCATCATTTAACGTCCGCTTTCCATGCTAGCATGGGTTGGACGAAATATCCTACAAAATATCAGAATGCACCTAAGAGAGGCTGGGGAGGACATTAAAAACAAGAACAACAACAATAATGCCATAATTGTTATTGATCATGATGATGATGATGCTGACGATGATGACGATAGTGAGGACAATGATGAGAATTGATGACGATGACAAAAACGATGACGTTGATCATGATGATGAAATGTCACAAAGAAAAACTTTGTTCTTTAGTCTTAAAAAAAACTAATAGCTTTCTGTCTGTCTGTCTGTCTGTCTCTCCTCTCTCTCTCTCTCTCTCTCTATCTATCTATCTTCTTTTCTCTTAACCGCAGCTGTGAGCTGGTTTTCTTTTTCTTTTGTTCTGTCTCTGCTGTCAATCATTGGACTGTAGCCGCGGCCATGATGGAGCACCTCATCACTTATGTTTTGATATGATGTCCTTGTTTGTGACACGTTTCTAGCTTCTTGTGTTTCCTTTTGTATTAGGTGATGAATCATCCTCCTCCTCCTCCTCATCATCATCATTATGCACAAGGACCTCTAACGACATATTCACGATAAAAAAAAGGTGGGTTGAAAAGATCCTAGCTTTAAGGGTGTCATGAAAGGCCTGGTCAGAGCCTGGTCAGCCTTCTGAGTCATCAATTCTCATCATTGTCCTCACTATCGTCAGCATCATCATTCATTATCTCCCAACCTCTTCAATTGTCATTGACTTTCTATATATATATGTGTGTGTGTGTGTGTGTGTGTGTGTGTGTGTGTGTGTCTATGATGAAGGCTTCTGGTGAAGCAAAATATACTTTGTCATATTTATGGGTATGAATAAATTGTATGTGTGTCTGTATGTGTATGTATACATGTGTGTGTGTGCTTGTAATCAAAGGCAATTTGAAATATGGAAAACAAACAGTGCCAGTTAAAGACTGAGAAGACTGGACAAAGTGCCAAATGCTGACAATGGAAAGTACTTCCGCTGTCCTCTTGGCATGAGGTGACCAACACTGACAAATAAGAAAGTGGAGTGTTCATATCTATGAATATGTTAGTTTTCACAGACCATGTGACAGAATTAATAGGATTAAGGCGGTAAGCTGGCTGAAACGTTAGCACGCAGGGCGAAATGCTTAGCGGTATTTCGTCTGCTGCTACGTTTTGAGTTCAAATTCTGCAGAGGTCGACTTTGCCTTTCATCCTTTCGGGGTCGATAAATTAAGTACCAGTGAAACACTGGGGCTGATATAATCAACTAGTCCCCACCCCACAAATCTGAGACCTTGTGACTTTAGTAGAAAGGATTATTTTACTATTATGTGAAACAAAATAGCCTCAAACCAGGAATAATGGCTGCTTTGTTACCATTGATTTGTTGATACTTCATCACCTCAAATATTTTCCTCCTCCTCTTCCTTCTCTCTCTCTCTCACATAGTTTGTCTTGTCTCTCTCTCTCTCTCTCTCTCTCTCTCTGTTTACTTTCCATTCTTTAGTCTCTGTTTTCTGTCAACTACCATGACCTAATTACTCTGTAGTCTTGAGTTTTTAAAAACAATTGCACTGAGTTATTGAAGAGAATAAAACTAACAAAAAATGTCTGTCTTGCTATTTACTAACATACCCCAGCCTGTATTTTAGCCCAATATATACATATTCAAATGTGTCCAATACCTCCATGAATACAAAATGCTTATAGTAGACAATAGACATTTATGAAGTGAATTATAAACAAAAAAACTTTATTAATCTGAGAAATCATCATCGTCGTTTAATGTCCGCTTTCCATGCTAGCATGGGTTGGACGATTTGACTGAGGACTGGTGAAACCAGATGGCTACTAGCAATATTTTGAGAACAAAAAATATGATGAGGAAGTCGTTATCATCATCATCATCACAATTCTCATTATCATTTTATGTTCATTTTCAATGCTTGTATGTGTTGGTAGCTGGACAGGAGCAGATGCATTGGAGAACCTTGTGTTGCTCATACGTATGTTTTGGGCATGGTTTTCTGGGGCTAGCTGACCTGCACATGCACATAAATATCCTCCTTGTCTTCCTCTTCCTCCTCATCATAACCATCACCACTACCATGATGACTGCTGTCACTCCTACCACCACCATTTTAATGTCTGCTTCACTATACTTGAATGTTTAGGGAGGTCTTCTCCAACCTTACAGATTACTACATATTTTGGTCCCCGAATCATTTCTTCCATAGGGTGCAGTTTCTTGAGACCAGTCTTCACCACTTTATCCCATGTCTTCTTAGAGTCCCATCGTCTAAGGTTCTATCCATTTCAGGTTCTTAGTACTTTTATACACAACTGACATACTCTAAACACATCACATCTTCAGTCGAACAAATCAACCTCAGGACTTAATCTTTGTAAGCCTAGTACTTATTCAATCGGTCTCTTTCGCAGAACCGCTAGTTTACAGGGATGAAAAGACACTAACATCAGTTGTCAAGCACAGACACAATGGTTATAAGTAAAAATTATGAGTATATTTGGGTATAAACCTTGTAATATGCAGTGTCAAGCACATCAACAGTTATTGGTTATCTAATGTTAACATCAGCAGTGATGCATATGCTACTGGATAAGCTTCAGGAATTTCTTCGTGTCCATGGAGTTTATAGGAATAGATCAGATACAGTAAATGGAATTCACTAGAGTCTTCATTAAAATCCACTACAAATGTTTCGACTCATTCACTATATTCTTCTTTAGAATCACTACAAACGTTTCGACTCGTCCTGCACCTGTACCCCACAGGTGATACGCCGTGTAATCAATTTTCTTGCATCACAGGTGCAGACTACACCTCCTCAGGTAACTTTTTAAACAAGTACCTCACTCTTACTTCTTTTCATTTCACCCAGGTCTATTAAGATATAAGTAAGTCTGCTACATTCAGTTTCTTACGTGCATGAATGCGTGTTTGTGTATGCACGCGTGTCTGCATATGCATATGATACTAAATTATTCACAGAACGAATATACAATCTTATGAATTCACAACAGCAATATGTGTTAAACATGTGAAACTCTGTAATCAGACACACACATATATATTTCTTTATTGGCCACAGGGGGCTAAACACTGAGGGGACAGACGAAGGGAATAAGTCGATTACATCGACCCCAGTGCGTAACTGGTACTTAATTTATCGATCCTGAAAGGATGAAAGACAAAGTCGCCCTCGGCGGAATTTGAACTCAGAACGTAACGGCAGACGAAATACCGCAAAGCATTTCGCCCGGCGTGCTAACGATTCTGCCAGGCACACACATATATGCGAATATGAATTACTAAATACACACATTAAATATGCATAATGCAGATATAGTTACGTGGGTGTATGCACATGCTATTTATGAACTTCAAACTCAAACTTAATATTTGATACAAGGGAGATAAAAATTTGGGACGTATTCGCCTTCTCCAAAAGGGAGATAATAATTCGAGACATATTCGTTTACTCCAAAATGTATATCTACGTATACGAGTGTATATCTGTATGGTTCTATACATATACATAAATATATATATAAATAAATATATATATATATATATATATATAAATAAATATATATATATATAAATAAATATATATATATAAATAAATATATATATATAAATAAATATATATTTATGTATATGTATAGAACCATACAGATATACACTCGTATACGTAGATATACATATATATATAAATAAATATATATTTATGTATATGTATAGAACCATACGGATATACACTCGTATACGTAGATATACATTTTGGAGTAAACGAATATGTCTCGAATTATTATCTCCCTTTTGGAGTGAACGAATACGTCCCAAATTTTTATCTCCCTTGTATCAAATATTAAGTTTGAGTTTGAAGTTTCTAAATAGCATGTGCATACACCCACGTAACTATATCTGCATTATGCATATTTAATTCGTTTACTCCAAAATGTATATCTACGTATACGAGTGTATATCTGTATGGTTCTATACATATACATAAATATATATATATATATAAATATCTTTACACGTATATATGTATACACACATATATCGATATATGCATACACACACACATATATATACACATACATATATATTTATGCTTTTACTTGTTTCAGTCATTTGATTGTGGCCATGCTGGAGCAACGCCTTATAGTCGACTTTTAAAGCCTGGTACTTATTCTGTTGGTCTTTTACTGAACCGCTAAGTTACAGGGACATAAACACATCAACACCAGTTGTCAACTGGCAAGGGGTGGGGACAACACTGGCACAAAAACACAAACACACATAGATACATACATATACATATATATATATATATACGATGGGCTTCTTTCAGTTTCTGTGTACCAAACCTACTCACGAGGCTTTGGTCAGTCCAAGGCTATTGTAGAAAGATACATGCCCAAGGTGCCACTCAGTGAGACCGAACCTGGAACTATGTGTTTCAGAAGCAAGCTTCTTCCTACACAGCCATGCCTGCATCTATCTATCTATCTGTGTGCATATGTGTATATATAAGTTTGTATATGGCTGTATCTTCCATATAAGCCATCCCTCAAAAGTTATCTTTTAAGATTCTTCCTCATCTCCCTTTATCAGCACAGACAGTCCCATCCCACAAGGGCCATTCTGACTAAAACCTCTCTCTGGAAAAAGTCTTTAACACAAGTGCCAAGGGGAAATGTGTAAATTGGTCCTGTGTGCCACACGTGGTTTTTTTCAAATTCGTATAGTATTTCAGTGGTATACAGTTCATTTTTCAATGAGAAAATATGTATATAATATAACATTATTGAGCTGTTGTTTGGAACATAAACATGAAATCTTAATGGAAGATTTAGATTTAGACCACTTTATCCTTTTAGCATTCATATTGCTCTTTAAAATGTAATCATTATTTAACCCTTTGGAGATGGAGCCTCATTTGGAGTTTCAGTGACAAGACAATAGAGCCATTTTCATAAGCCTTACAGAGGGTATGCATTTTTTTTTTTTTAATAATAAAAAATAATTACTTTTCATATATAAAACTATATATATTCTTGAGGGAACGCGAATGAACTAATACAATCTTCTTTGTTATTGGACTTTTCGGTTGATACATCGGTTCTGTTGTCTCGTAAGGGTTGACCAGATTGTTTTGAATCAATCATGCATTATCTCATAGCTTTGAGATTTCGATTATGTGACTGTTTATCTTTAGGGTGACATTGTAGGACATGTGTGAGAGGCTGAATCTGGCCAGTTTGAGCAAATAAAACTGGTAGAATATTTCGGTCAGATATCATCATCATCGTTTAACATCTGTTTTCCATGCTGGCATGGGTTGGATGGTTTGACTAAGGTCTGGAGAGCCAGTGGCTGCATCAGGCTCCAATCTGGTCTGGCAATGTTTCTACAGCTGGATGCCCTTCCTAACGCCAACCACTCCGAGAGTGTAGTGAGTGCTAAAGAGTTAAAAATTCGCAAATATTCTATTAATTTCTCCATAAACTGCATCTGTGAGGAAATTTTCAGTAGAATTGCACCAAAACTATTGAAACTTTTAAGAGGAATCAACTTTTCTCAAATCACTCATTTGTTACTTACCAATTCCATTTGACATGGAATTTTGTTTTCCAAAAACAGCTCCAAAGACTTCAGAAAGCAACATAAATTATTAAAAAATTTTAATGAAACAATAATATTATTATTTACTAATTTTGATTTTCTCGTTTTTCCGTTTTAAATAAATAGATTTTTAAGAAATTTTATTTACTTTCAGTTACAATTTCATTTTGATTTTTGTTGTTAAGTCTTTCTATGGATAAAATAAAAACATGATGAACATTATTATAACACCACATATAGATAACGAGACAACACAAACACGAATGAACACCACAGCATCATTAGCTATGATGTTTTAAATGCTTTAAAATTATTTGTACAGTAGTAATATTAGGGGTAGTAACTTCCAGTTATCTCCCTTTAATACTAACGTACCACTACTACTATTATTATTATTATCATTATTACTACTGTTAAGTTACACCGAGAGATATTTCATTAATTATAATAATTACTATTAATTTTCTATATACATCATCGGTGTCCATGTGTGTGTATACTACAGATTACACACACACTATATTTTAGTGTGTACACACACTATTCCTAGTGCATGCACACAGTTGTACAAATACACACACACACACACACACACATTTCCCTGTACACATACACATATTTACAAATGTATACACATTTACATGGATGACGCAGATTAAAGAAACACGCACGCACACACACACACACGAATGCATACACACATTTACACAAATGAATGTATACGCACAGGCATTTACACAAATACACACACACAGTCCACCACAGGGTCCAGTCCTTGCTGCAATGTGGTGACTTGCAGGCCTCAATGACCTTGGGAGCTATGACGGTGAAGGGACAAGGTTCTGGTAAGGTCACCCATGCAAGACAAGTCAAAGGACAGAGGCCAGAAAATTATGGACCAAATCTTTCCAGAAGCAAAAATGGGTTTGCATAGGGCCAACCTCACCTCATCTAGAAAGAACAGCAAAGACTACAGAGGCATCAATGACAATCCAGAACCACCAAGACCTAGAAAAGGGAAGCCTTCCTTGAAAAGATAGCTCAGAGTGGAGAACAGTCAAGAAAAGTCATCAAGGGTCTATTCTCTGTAAGGCGTAAAAGATTTAACATAACACACACAGAGTTGGTGGCCGAGTGGACAGGATGCCAGCCAAAAGGTCTGAGGTTCTTATCTTCTATCAGTCAGCAACATTTTGTGCACCTCAGTCCACTAAACAATGAATAGGTTCCATGAAGTGGAAATGTCCATCTTTAGTAAACGGCAGGAACAACTGTCACCCTACGACTGTTTCATTAGCTTGCAGTGTTGGTTTCAAAAACATCCCTGTGTAAGGGATTATGAGTTGGGCTCCACCAGCAGGGTTACCCTCCCTGCATGTAATTCTTGTTTCTGATTTAGGTACAAAGCTAGTAGCTTTGAGGGGAGCTGGGTTAGTCAACTCCATGAATCCTGGTAATTCACTGGTACGCCTGACCAACTCTGGAAAGATGAAATGCAAACTTTGAACGTATTTAAAGAGCTGGAGTGAATGCCACAAAGCATTTTGTCTGATGCTGTAACAATTTTGCCAACCCATCCCCCCCATCTACCCCTTCTCACGCATAATGCCACACTGAAGAGAGAATCAATCACTAGAATACCTACTCATCAAAAAGTAGGGCCGTTGCCACTATCACATGTTCGGATAGTGCTTTTTATGTGCCACCAGAATGGGAGCCAGTCAGGGGACACTGGCCACAGCAACGATATGGTAGGTTTAAATGCTAAAGGGTTAAAAATTCGCAAATATTCTATTAATTTCTCCATAAACTGCATCTGTGAGGATGCAGTTTATTCAAATGTCTATTCAGAAGACCCAATTTATTATTGTTATTATTGAGTGAGAGAGCAGCATATGCCATCAAAGTGACAATGGGGTAAAATATAGTAGTTATATATATATATATATATGAGGGTTTTAGCTCCTCTTTCTAGCAGGTAGGCACCTTGTGTGCCCTGTGCCCTTTACATGGATATGAATATTAAATCTTAATTCTATAGCTATCTAATGCTATTTAAGGCCTGCAACCACCTATATTATCGTTGTTGTTATCATCAACTATTTATATTTACCGCAGATAATAATAACAATAATAATATCTATATAAATATTCAATTCTGAATATTTATTCCTTATTAGTATATTTATGCTGAAGCTGTTCTGATTTCGGCACAAAACAATTCAGAACACCAGCAGACTTCAACGTAACGAGTTAAAGGATTCTTTTTCAGCTGGCAAAACTTGCTGATGAGGGTTCAGGCTTTTTGCCAGAACCAGAAATCACAATCCAAGTATATCCAAATACCAAAATATTTAGCTTTGTGCTGTATTTGGTACGTCAAAATTGTTTAACCCGTTTGCCTGCCTATGGTCGTTTTTCTGTTGAATTTTTTCAGTGTTGTTGGTGGTTTAACTGAGAGTTTTAGCTCCTCTTTCTAGCAGGTAAGCGCCTTGAGTGCCCTTGTGATGGACATAAATTTATATATATATATATATATGTGTGTGTGTGTGTGTGTGTGTGTGTGTGTGTTGTGAATCTGCCAAACTGCTGCTTGGATGAACGCCAGGAATCCTAACAAT
>NC_068999.1:5258002-5260865 GCF_001194135.2 Octopus bimaculoides | reverse complement strand
GAAATATTTGTATAACTTACAAAAAATTTTTTAAAAACCCCCAGAAAAATGAAAAACACAAAAAATATGAAATTAAAAAAAGAAAAACAATAAAAAATGGGGGTGGGGGATGTTGGAAAAAAAGAAATAAATGTTAAACATCCAGCTAATATATTTATATTTTTTTGTTTGTTTATATTTATATTATGATGTCTTTTTTTCTTTAAAAATATTTATAAATATTTAAAAAAAAAAAAAAATTCAAACAAAACGTGGTTGACGATCATCTGAGGGTGAACGAGCAAGCGGAATGAGTAATTCCGACGATGAGGAGTCCAGCGAGTCTGTAGGAGTCACTGATGGCGAACTGGATTTGCTACTTGTAGGTTTGTTGGTGAGTGCAGTCTCAGAGGCCTGCATCTTTGGTTCAATCGGTATGATGGAAGTGAGAACAACGGGAGAATTGGCAGACACAGTCCGATGTACCGATGTCTTTGAGTTGGATGCAGAACTGGGAGAAATGCCAGGCAACAGGTCAAGAATTTCTTCTCGGTGTCGTGGCTGGTTTGGCTTCAGAGCCGTTGTCTTCACGCACACTTTTGCCGTGACAACAGGTGGTGACTTGATGTGGCGCAACGCCGACAGTGGCACTTCAATGTGCTCCGATGCCGGCTTGCCAGGTTTAGACGTGGTAGCTGGGTTAAATGAGGTGACAGTGTCCAGGCTTCTGGCAGCTGTCAGCCGGACTCCTTCATCTGAATGGTTAGATGGATAATAATGGATTTTAGCATCAGTTTTTTGTGATGTCGGAATAGCTCTCTGATCCAATGCTTTTTGTTCACTCCTCAACAAGAAAGGAAGTGATCGAGTTTCTGTCAACTTCCGGTGGTCATTTTTCTTTCCGACGTCAAAATTTGGAGATTCATGATAAGGTTTCTGTTTATTTGTGGGGGATAAATGGAAACTTTTGGGTTCTGTTAAATGAACTTCATGGTGATGTAGTGGCAGATATTGTTTTTGTCGTAGTTGTTGCTGCTGCAGTCTGAGACGTTGATGCTGCTGCTGCTGTAGTTGTCGTTCTTGCTGCACTGGCAGCTGCTGTTGTTTTTCCAGTTTTTCTCCTTGTATTTCCAGCTGAAGTGGAAAATGAAATTTCCCATCAATTCTATCGACATTGGTCTTACTGGCAGCTGTTGAAGGCATCGTTATGGCAGCTAGAAAAACAAACAAAAAACACAACTGCATTATTCATTATCCCAGTACGTTGACCAAATGCTACATACACCTACCAGACTCTGACACACAAGAGAGATCAACATTTTACAATTACATACAATATAATAAAACAGAAAACAAATTAACGATTGAGAAGAGACTTAGTCTGAAAAGGGAAAGTAGTGGTCAGATACAACTTTAGAAGTATCCCGGAGACAGATTTGGTGAGTAAGAGAAGCAGAAACAATGACCCTTGGAAGAGGTGAGTCAAAAGAACAAGTTATCCTTGGACTGGAAACCTGCTCCAAATGCTTTCGACAGAGTGGACTCAGCTAAATGCAGCCAAAGTCCAGATTATCATCACCATCATCACTATGATTTAACACCTGTTTCCCATGGTGTTAAACCAAACAAGAGATCATATTTATCTCATAACATATACAATGCATCTGTTGCTCAAGTCTGACCAAGCATCTGCACATGCATGTGAAGGCTTGGGCAAGATATTTTCAGGAAGACCAGCAGCTGGACATAGATGTAAGTCTCCTCCCTTCCTCCCAACACTGATGTTTATTACTTACATTATTTACATTTGATGGATATTTGTCCTCATCTTGTTTGTTGTTAACACAACGTTTCAGCTGATATACCCTCCAGCCTTCATCAGGTGTCTTGGGGAAATTTCAATCCTGGGTTTTCATTTCTAAGGTATTTTTCGATATTATTATTATTATTATTATTATTATTATTCAGGTCACTGCCTGGAATCGAACTCAGAATCTTGGGGTTAGTAGCCTGCACTCTTAACCACTACGCCATATGCCCATGATTCCAAGTTCGATTCCAGGCAGTGTAATGTACATAATTCCTCATCTCTTAAATATAGAACTGTACTAATGTTTATTTAACAGAAAGGTCGCCAACTTGGGCCGATACATCACTTGCATCAGTGCTGTCACAAATGATGACATTAGAATTTAAAGAGCCAAAACAAATACCACAAGGCATCTTTAACGATCCCTCCAATGGTTCCACTCAATTACTGCCTTCAATTTATACAGTTCTTTTTATTTTTCTACCTCAAAAGAATGGAAGGCAAAAATAGGACACTAAATGAGGACATTAAATAAGCTATATCACATTGTCTCAGTGTCCTATTTATAGGACATTGAGTATTTCCATTTCTACTTGAAGTAAAGGAGTTTTAATAATTATTTTTAAAATTTTAACCTATTTTCAATCATCTGTAAAAATTTTAAAGTAATATTCAGAAATTTAAGTACTTTGGGACTTAATGGGTTAAAAGCAGATAGTCGCATCCTTCTATTCCACTGTTTCTTAATCGCAAAACCATGCTATGTATGTATATCAATTCATATTTATATAAACGAAAATAAAGAATACACACACACACACACACAAGTATATATGCACAGGCACAAACACATTGTTTTATTCGGTGGAACGAAGTGGAAAGTACTCAGCTATGTATTCTAAGTTTGGTTAGCAGAATTACACAGGACACATACAGCTATATATGTATGTATGCTGTACGTGTATCTATATATGTATGTATATATTTATATGAAGCTAAATATATGTCTGGTCATAAAGTGACCAGTGGTTTCGCAGACTGGACATATATTTAACTTGATATAAATACAATGTT
>NC_068999.1:5242081-5254654 GCF_001194135.2 Octopus bimaculoides | reverse complement strand
AGACCAGCCCGAGTAGAGGTGGCGGGAGACCAGCCCGAGTAGAGGTGGCAGGAGACCAGCCCGAGTAGAGGTGGCGGGAGACCAGCCCGAGTAGAGGTGGCGGGAGACCAGTACGAGTAGAGATGGCAGAGGATCAGCCCAAGTTGAGGTGGCAGGAGACCAGTGTGAGTTGAGGTGGTGGGAAACCAGCCCGAGTTGAGGTAGAGGTAGACCAGCCCAAATAGCAGTAGCAAGAGACCTGCCTGAGCAGAAGAGGCTGTTATAGTAGTGAATAATATACAGATTATTAATATTATTATTATTATTATAGCTATTATAGAAAAGTAGAAGCCATATTAGTAGAGAGAGGAGAGACAGCATGTCTGTGGCTGAGAAGCTGGAGTGAGATGGTTACTTCATGACAGCCAGTCAAGTAACCTTTCTTTGGACACAATCTAAGGGGTTTGTGTTAAGTAGCAGTAGTAGTATACAATCAGGAGCAAAGGTGGTACTCGTGATCCTTGGTCTCTTGAGACAGGTGTGAAGGAAAGGAAGTCGTTATTCTCAAACCAGAGACCGTTTCAGAATGCTGAAGGAGTGAAGCTTAGTATTGGACTGTCTACCATTTAGTGTAGGTTCTTAGTGGTTTACTTTGCCTGAAGAGAGGGGATTGTAATGCAGTTAAGATGGTCTTTAGGTTAAGTATTATCGGGGCTCTGTAGTAGAAGTTTACGGTTTGCAGTAATATGCTGAGGGCAGAGAAAATGAGGTTTAATTTTAGATATGTTAATATCGAACAATGAGAATGGCGGCTGAACAAGGAACAGGTGGATAAATACTCTTTATTTTGTGGGTTAATCAGGCTGCCATTGGTTTTATGTCACGAGATATGTAGATATCGTAACAATTATCAAGCCTGTTGTATGAGATGTTGGTTTGATAATTGTTACAAGATATCGCTCTTAACACGAAACCAATGGTAGACTGGTTAACCCACAAATAAAGTATATATATATGTGTTTATATACATATGTGTGTATGTATATACATATTCATGTTAGCATGTGTGTGTGTGTGTGTATATATGTGTGTGTGTATATATATATACACACACGTAGTGATAGTCTTTTGAAGGTTGAGGGAGACAAGATCAGTATACACCCCCTCTCATTGGATGATTAAAATGTAGGCTATAATATGTGTATACATAGATTTGTGAGTATGTGTATGACACAGAGAAAGAGTAGGAGGCAACATACACACACATACATATACTTTTTATAATTTCACTCAGTTCCATATGTCTTAAATTAGGAGGACATAATCATCTCATCAAGAGTACCTATTAATATGCTGAGTGCCTCTTTCTTTCATTTTTCCACTTACGTGTGTGTATATGTGAAGGCACATGGCTCAGTGGTTAGAGTCGGGCTCACAATCATGAGGTAGTGAGTTTGATTCCTGAACCGGGTTGTGTGTTGTGTTCTTAAGCAAGACGTTTTATGTCATGTTGCTCTAGTTCACTCAGCTGTGGAATTGAGCTGTGACGTCACGAGTGCCAAGCTGTGTCGGCCCCTTTGGCTTTCCCTTGGATAACATCAATGGCATAGCGAGGGGAGGCTGGTGTGCATGGGCGACTGCTGGTCTTATATAAACAACCTTTCCTGGACTTGTGCCTCAGAGGAGAACTTTCTTGGTGTAATCCCATCATCATTCACAATCAAAGGGGTCGTTAACATATATATATATATATATATATATACACACATACACATACAGAGTGGTTGGCGTTAGGAAGGGTATCCAGCTGTAGAAACTCTGCCAGATCAGATTGGAGTCTGGTGTAGCCATCTGGTTCACCAGTCCCCAGTCAAATCGTCCAACCCATGCTAGCATGGAAAGTAGACGTTAAATGATGATGATGATACATGAGTGAGCATGATCATATGGATGGAACAGGCACACACAGATGTGTGATTTATATATAAAAAAAGGGTAAAGACCCCCTTCGGTCATGAATGACCATGGGATTGCACCTAGAAAGTTCCCCCTCCGAGGCACAAGTCTGGGTAATGTTGTTTAATGAAGACCAGCCTCCCCTCTCCACACCACCGATGTTATCCAAGAGAAAGGCAAAGGGGCCAATACAACTTGGCACCAGTGACATTGTAACTCAATTCTACAGATGAGTGAACAGGAGCAATGTGAAATAAAGTGTCTTGCTCAAGAACACAGCAAACAACCCGGTCCAGGAATCGAACTCATTACCTCACAATTGCGAGCCTGACACCACACACACTCACACACACATATATGTGAGCTGTTGCTTTTGTTGTTCACCTCTGATCTGATTTAGTGAAGATTTTTAAGCAGAGGTGTTCCACTCACAACTATTCTGTCCATTGCGTTCAGACACACTGTATCTAGGCAGGTCCCATCTTAGCAGAGTTAAGATCCAGATCTATCCAGACCCCTGTAAACCTATGGAGCCCTGGGCAACTGCCCAGCATGCCCATGCCTTTTGACAGGAGGGACATTTGGCTGCTATTTCTAGCAAGCTGAACGACTACTGAAACTATCACATAGCTTCAAAGTGATAGTTGCTGTTCAGCCCCAGGTCACCTCAGATCTGGCAGACCTGTGATCATAGGCATTCCAGCCATGACTATCCCATTGGTTAGTGTCAAAGATGACATTATCGATCAATCAATCTGTCCTTCCTTTTTAATGTTGCGAAGGTACGATGAGGAAGATTTAGCTGTTATTTCTAGCAAATCTGGAGCTCATCAGTTCAGAGTAGCTACACTTGTTGTTTATCCCAAAATTGGCCATGATCCAGTAGACTGTTGGTCAAAGGCCTTCCAGCCATGACCCTCCTCTTCTATTTAGATATGGTATATCTGGGATTTAATTATTCAATACATACATTTCCAAAAAAAAAAAGACTTTTGTGTTAGTATGCTTGTGTGTTTGTATATGAGAGGATGTGTACAAGCATGGGTTTGAGGAGAAATTAGTTGGGGAGGGGGGGAGAGATAGACAGATAGAGAGAGAGAGAGATAGAGAGAGAGAGAACATGTCAGTGAGACAAAGCACAAGAGCAAAGGATGTGAGGGTGGGGGCATGACAGCATGAGTAAAAGGGGAAGTGTGCAAAAGAGAAACAGAGAAAGTGCATGAGAGCAAAAGAGAGGGGAGAGAGAGAGAGAGACCATGAGAACTAAACAGAGAGGCTGAGAGAGCATGCGAGCTAAAGAGAGAGGGGAAGAAAGGATGAGACCTAAAGAGTGAGAGAGAGAGGGAGAGAGGATGAGAGCTAAAGAGAGGGGAAAGAGAGAGGAGAAGATGAGAGGTAAAGAGAGAAAGGTAGAGAGGATGAGGGAGAAAGGGAGCACATGAGAATAATATGAGGAGTAAAACTGGTTGTTGTGTGGTCCCAGGTCAATGGACATATTTGTCACTGAAAATTGAATGGCTTCTGATCTTTTCATCTGAGCACAGAAAAGTTTATGGCTTGTGACCTTTCTAACCTTGTCACCCATTCACAAAACTGTTTAACAGCCTGTTACCTTTTCATTTATCAGTAAATCTGCTTTTGTAGTAATGGTAAAATGCCATTCTGATCGGTAGTAACTCAATAACGGTCAACCAGTTCCAACTCCTTTCTTCTTTTGTGTACAAATTTTATTAATAAAAAAATCTGAAAGTCTGGGGTCAAAACCAATGAAATCATTCGGTCATCGGTCATCATACAACCTCCTCATGGTACTTATTTTATCCCAGACAGAAAGAAGGAGAAAAGGTGGGTGGGATGCACACACAACAAATTCTATTCCAGAAGAAGAGAGAAAAGAAAGGAAAGTGAAGATAGTCTTGATGTTACTCTTTTCATATTGATTGGTAACAAACCAATCAATATTCCCAATTGATAAGAAATCAAAGACCGGGCCATTGTTGTTGTTATTGGTGTTGCTGTCTTTATCGTTATTTTTTTGATTTTGTTTGTTTTTAGAATTTATTTTTGAATAAATGTTTAAATGTTATTTCGTTTTGGGATTTGGTTTGCAAGATTCTTTATGTGTGTTCGTGTGTTGAAGCATATTTTGTTGTGTCTGGGGAGAGCCATTCTCTTTTGGTGCTTTACAATTTAACACACTCACCGGTAAAATTTCCAATTGTTTCATTTTCATTTTTCTAAAATTTTCGTTGCATCTTGCAACCTTTTCAATAGTTTTGACTCCGTGAATAACGGACAGAGTCAAAACTATTGAAAAGGTTGCAAGACACAATGAAAATTTTAGAAAAATAAAAAAGAAATAAGTGAAAATTTTCCTGGTGAATGTGTTAAATTATAAGGCACCAAAAGAGAATGACTCTCCCTAGACACAGTTTAAATGTTAGTTTGTTTTAAATATTTGATAGCCATTTGTGTATTTTATGTCTGTTTTTCCATGTAAGCATGAGTTAGATGGTGACTTATTTGAGCAGTGGTTTACAGCTAAATGCTTCTCTTGCTGTCAGCTGTTTTTCAAATAAGGGATTTTAATCTCACAGAATGCCTGGTTGTCATGCCAACAAGGAATGTAAACAATGTATCACAGTTCAGTTCATATGGTAACTCATGAAACTGTGAAATGGCAACCTTAATATAAAGAGACACACACATATGATTATATATATATATATCCAGCCATAGAAACCATCCCGAACAGACAACCATGCAGTCTGTGGGTTTGCTGGATCCTGTCAAACTGTCTAACCAATGCCAATATGGAAATTTAATGACGATGACACACATAGGCTTTCCATATAGTTTCTGTCTACCAGTTCTATTCAGAAAGCATTGGTTGTCCCAGGGAAATGGCACTGAAGGTGCTGTGCAGTGTAATTGAACTCAAAACCATGTAATTGCAAAGCTAACTTCTTAACCACACAGCCATACTTGTACCTTGTGTGCATGTGTGTGTCAGTGTGTGTATATATATATACACACACATACATACACACAGGATGTCAAAACAAGGAAGCAACAACTTACATACACATGCATGCATGCACATACATATATAGACACACACACACACATACATACATACATACATACATACAACAGGCTTCTTTCAGTTTCTGTCAACCAAATCCACTTATAAGACTTTGGTTGGCCCAAGGCTATAATAAAAGACACCCAAGGTGTCATGGGGTAGGACTGAACCTGGAACCATGTAGTTGAGAAACAATATATATATATATATATATATATATATATATATATAAAAGGGTATATCATGGCTACCGAATAAGTGTCACATATTTTTACAGATATATATACATATATATATATATATATATGTAAACACAAATAAATACATATAATTGTTTTGAGATTTTCTTTCCTATGATGTTATGGGTTATTCAAGTTTCCCAAGCTAGTGATTTACAATTGGATGCTCTTCCTGTCACCAACCTTTTTAGTCACCTCTTACAACAGGGATACAGTGTAGCTATTCTAAAACCGGGATACACACATATGTATACACACACATATTTATATACATATATATATATCTTTTCAATTTCATTTTTATTTACTCACCAGATGAAATGGGATCGTGTGAGGTAGTGGTAGTAATAGTAGTAGTTTGGGCCAAAGGAGATGTAGAGGTGGTGGTGGTAGTAGTGGTGATGGTATTGTTGATGGTAGTGGTGGTAGTGGTGGTAGTACTAGTAGTAATAATAGTGGTGGTGGTGGTAGAGGCATTGTCAGCAACAGATACAGGCAAAGCAGAGCTCACAGCGAATGACTTGAAATGGGAAAAAATAAATATGAAAATATAAAAATAAAAAAAAGGAAAAAAAAAAGAGAAAAGAATGAAAAAATGAAGAAATTGGAAGCAACATGCAAATAACAAGAAATATTAAATTGATACTGGAAAAGAATAATAATAATAAACAAGAGCAATAATAATAATAATAATAATAATAATGATAATAATAATAATGATAATGGTTTTTGATTTAGACACCAAGGCCAGAAGTCTTGGGTGGCAAGGGGTTAGGCAATACCATTAACCCCAGTACATCATTGGTGCTTTTATTTTATTGGCCCCTGAAAGGGTGAAAGGCAAAGTTAGCTTCGGTGGGGTTTGAACTCAGAATGTGAGGAGGTGTAAGCAAATATAGCAAAGGTAATATCTGTGTGTGTGTGTGTGTGTGTGTGTGTGTTTGAATGAGTATGTCTGTGTGCGTGTCTGTCAGTTTGTGTGTGTGTGTGCGTCTGTCTGCGAGTGTATCTGTCTGAGTCTGTGTGCGTGCATGTGTGCGTGTCTGTCTGTGTGTGTGTCTGTTTGTCTGTGTGCGTGTATGTCTGTGTGTGCGAGTGTGTCCGGAGTGTCAGTCTGCATGAGTGTGTCTGTCTGTGTGAGTGTGTCTGTCTCTGTGTGAGTGTGTGTGTGTGTGTGTAATTTGGCTTTTGTACAATTTAAGGGGAAAAAAAAAACTTGATTGATGATACCAAGTGTCCAAAAACCACCAAAGAGTCAAAGATGAAATACAAATCACATGTATGCCTAGGTTCTCTTCGTTCTTACCTCCCTTTACATATGTTCCAGGCTGTTACACAATCAGCAACCTTAAACTTTGGAACAAAATCGAAGACATAACCAAAATATTCAAATATAACAAATCAAGGTTGCAAAGAATTAGAAATTTATGCATCAAAACTGAAAGAAAATTTAGACAATTTGCCATTACCATGGGCCTCATGAATGAATTATTATCATTATTATTACTACTAAATGATAAAGAAATCATAAAGAAGTATCAACTGTGTGTACGAGCATATACATACATATATCTATATCATCACATATATATGTATATCTCAGGGGTATGCCACCCGGGTAGGCAAGGTAGGCAGTGCCTACTCAGAATGAAATAGATTGATAAGAACATTTTCCTTTCATGGCAAAGTCTGCACCTACTTCAATAAATTATGAACGTTACTCTGATTATTATGCATACAATGCAAAATATTTTATTTTTTTGTAGATTTGGTAGGCATAATTTCGCCCCTGCCTTTCAATCTCGGTATTAAAACTAAGGATAGTACTGCTGTAGTACATGTGCTGCGTACATTCCTACAACAACGTTTTCTTTATGCGCTATAAAGGCAGAAGTAATTCTACCTCCAACTCAGTTACGTGCTTGTGTTTCACTTATTTTTTTGTGTGTTTTACTACATAAACGTCACCAACTGCCTACCCTGAGCAATTACTCACGGCACATGCCTGATATATACATATATATATATCATCATACACACACATATATGTATATATATATACATATATGTGTGTGTATGTATGTAATAGGACATTAATCTGTATGTGTGTTTACATGCAGACACACTAATGCATTATATGCACACACATTTGTGACTGAACAATGCGTATGTGTATTTGTCTAATGGAACATTAGTCTGTAGGCGTGTGTGTGTGTGTGTATACAGGGTGGCCCAAAAGTAGGTTTACCTTTATTCAACTATCTCTTTTGCATTCATATATTAACAGTTTAGACCCTGATTATAAAAAAAATATGAAACCATTATTTTATGCTAATTTAGTTTAATTTGTCAAGCTCACCATTCAGTTTGTAAGATAGAAATTTAAATGTTATAAAATGTTTTAAAAGAAATTTAAAGTGCCTACGTGATAACTGTAAACCTACTTTTGGGCCACCCTGTATATATATATATATATATATATATATATATATATATATATATATATATATATATATATATGTATATATATATAGGCACAGGTGTGGCTGTGGGAAAAAGCTTGCTTCCCAACCACATGGTTCCAGATTCAGTCTCACCTTGGGCAAGTGTCTTCTACTAAAGCCTTGGGCTGACCAAAACCTTGTGAGTGGATTTGGTAGATGGAAACTGAAAGAAGCCTGTTGTATATATATATATATATATCCACTGTGTGTGGAGTAAGAGGGTAGGTGTGTGTGTATTTTATTGCCCATTTAGCAAGAATTGAAACAAGGAAAGAAAAAAGAAACAAGATTAAAAGAAAAGTAGAACAGAAGAACAAAGAACTAAATGGAAGAAAAGTGAAGACTTTCTGCTTACCTCTGACGCCAGTTGTTCCAGTGTTGGAGATTCTTCTTGAGAGCCACCAGATTTTCTAAATAATATAAATATTGTTTTGTGTTTCTTTTTTTTATTTCACTTTTGAAACATTTTTTTTAAACAAACATTTATAGAAAAACAAACCCAGACCCTTGACTGTTGATAAATTGTAGGGTTAAAGAAAAAAGGTAATGAGAGAGAGGGGAGGGGGGAGTCTATGTTGCCGTTAAGTAGCTGATCTTCAGTTCAATTCTCACGAGTTCCCCCTAGATTCACCATGACCAATAAAATCTGTTTTACTTGTCCAGTTATGAAGAATTCATGAAGCTCTTACAGAAATGCCAACCAACCAAGTATGTCTGAGATTTGATGGTTAACCAAATATGATAAACATGTCAGATACCTTACACCATTCAATATTTATAAAGAAGGAAAATTTCTATAAATGAAGGTAAAAAAATCTGAATGTGACTGCTTGACTTGTTAAAAATAGCAACTGAATCGTTACTCAATAAACCTTATCGCCTTAAAAAAATGGACAAAATGGATAGTCTTAACAGTTTAAAATAAAGAACAAACCAAAAAACAAGTTGTGACAGTCATGGTTGGAGTACCTTTGATCTGATCGGGTGTAACATGGAGTTGAACATATTTTGTTGGTGAAATATCTAAACCAAATTGAGAGTCACATTGGATGATCAAGAGTCATTTTGGATGGTCAAGAGTCATATCGGACTAGCAGGAACTACGTCAGGTTGCCAAGAGCCATATCAAATCACTAAGAACCAAGTTGGACCACAAGAGCCACGTTGGACTGCCACGAGCCATGTCAGATCATAAGAATCATGTAGGCTATTAAGGATTGTGTCCGATCATTTGAAACAATGATCCCCACCCACCAAAAAAATATACAGTGTCTACTATATTCGTCCCACAAACAATCTATCAATAACAGATGGGGGGAAAAAAAGGCTAAAGATTTTATTTTCCTTCTCCCCTTCCCCACACCATTACAACTTCACACAAAAAAAACGTACATTAGAAAAAAACCAAATATTTCTTACTTTGAAGATTTTGTTGAGGGAACTCTTTCATGTTTTTCTTTAGCTGTGGTACCTTGAATAAGAAATTCACATTTTTATATCACTGCACCGATAAATGGGAATGTGGAATTTAGAGTATCCATGGAAAGAAGCTTCAGTGGTTACTAAACACACACATAGAGCTACATAGGCATATCATCATCATCATTACTTAGTGTCCGTTGTCCATACTGGCACGCTGGAAGGCCGCGCCAGGATCTAGTCTGATTTGGCATGGTTTTCTGTGGCTGGATGCCCTTCCTAATGCCAACCACTCAGAGTGTAATGGGTGCTTTTACATGCCACCAGCACAGGTGCCATTTACGTTACACCAATATCTGTCACGACTGCGATTTTGCTTGGCTTGATGGGTCTTTTTCTCAAGCATGACATCATGCCAAAGGCCTTGGTCATTGGTTCTGTGAGGCCCAACGCTTCAAAGGAACTCAGCCATCTTGCTTCTGTGAGGCCTGTTCAAAAGGAACTCAGCCAACTCACCCCTGGGAGGCCCACTGATGATGATGATGATGATATATATATATATATATATATATATATGTATGTAAAATATATAATATTAATGGTTTCTTATTAGGAAACCAATAGATTTTATACAGGGCTGCAAGGAGAAGTGCTCAGAGTAACTGAGACAAGAGTAAAATATTAGTTAAAGAATAAAAAGACTGGGTTACCGACTCAACATATCACACCCCCTCAATGAACATATATAAGAAATACAGCATAATCCGTCAAACATAAGGACTAAGAAGAAATAATAAATATAAATAAAAATATAGCATATACTAAAAAAATTTTTTATACACAAATATATTGTTTCAACTGATAACATGGAACTGAAAAAAATTGAATTAAAGGTATAAAGCAATACACGTGAATATCATTTTATGGAAGTTAAAAAAAGTTAAAATTAATACGAATAAAAATTAATACGGAAGGAGTAAAAATTTCAAATAATAATATAATAAAAGTCAATATAGTAAAATAAAATGAAATGAAGAAATGAGGTACCATAAAGTAGTCTATCAGTTGAAAAAACAAGGACAGAAGTGATTTAACACCATGTAGAATTAAAGTTCAAAGTTCTTCAACTCCCTCGGGCACATTTCACACCTCAAAACCAGTAGACACCAAAAGGCAAGTTCACACCAATCCGGCACACACAAGAGCGCACAACAGGCACCCGGCAGGTATCAACAGGCAAAAGTTCAATTGCGCTCACCATGTCAAAAAAGGTTCACCACACATGAGCCAAAAACAATCACAGTACACCGCAGGTATCCATCAGTAAAAGCAATTTCACTAATTTCATACAATACCTATGGCCATTTCGGAGGTACACCACTGTATTTCAAAACACAATAGAGTGTAAACTGGTGATTACCCCCTCGTCAGGGTAAACAGACGTACAAAGTCATGACATGCACAAGGGGGGAAAAAAAAAAAAAAAAAAAGAGTGCCATTTTAGAATAGCCAAACAGGCTGCAGTATCAAAACCAATCTACGAGGTCTCAATTCACCCTAACGTAAATAAATTTTTAATTTAGTTGAAACTGTATAGAGATAAAAATAAATTTAAAAGTAATAAATAATAACTAGTGCATTAGTTTACGTTAGGGTGAATTGAAACCTTGTAGATTGGTTTTGATACTGCAGCCTGTTTGGCTATTCTAAAATGGCACTTTTTTCATTTCTTTTTTTTTTTTTTTTTTGGAATCCTCAAATGCAGATAATTTTTACTCCTTCCGTATTAATTTTTATTCGTATTAATTTTAACTTTTTTAACTTCTATGAAATGATATTCACGTGTATTGCTTTATACCTTTAACTCAATTTTTTTCAGTTCCATGTTATCGGTTGAACCAATATATTCGTGTATAAAAATTTTATACTATATGCTATATTTTTATTTATTTATTATTTCTTCTTGCGTTATTTCTTCTTAGTCCTTATGTTTGATGGATTATGCTGTGTTTCTTATATATGTTCATTGAGGGGGTGTGATATGTTGAGTCGTTAACCCAGTCTTTTTATTCTTTAACTAATATTTTATATATGTATGTATGTATATATATACATACACAAACACATACACACAATTGTCATACCTCTGATGATGAGCAGAAGTAGTGGGGGAGCATCATAGCCATGTATTGAGTGAAATTCTTTGGGATTTGAATAATTCACCCCTGGAAACATAGCTGTTTTGCTCATCATCCTTAAACTTTATTACAGGCTTCTTTCTGTTTCTGCCTACCAAATCCACTCACAAGGCTTTGGTTGGTCCCAGGTTGTTATAAAAGACATTTGTCCAAGATGCCACACAGTGGGACTGAACCCTAAACCACAAGGTGGGGAAGCAACCTTCTTAACCACACAGCTGTACCTGTACTTGTCAATTCTCCAGTCTTTTACCTCACAACAGCAAAATTGCACTAACGAGGGTCCCTTAACATGGTTACTCAACCCTACGAGTTAGAAATAGCAGCTAAGTCTCCTTTAAATCACACATTACTATCTTAACCCTTTAGCATTCACTTTATTCAGTCAAAAGTAATGCTTATTTATTTACATTTTTAAAAAATTACTCATGCATTATCTCATAGCTTTGAGAATTTAATGAGGTAACTGCTAATTTTTAGAATGATATTTTAGGATTGGTTGAGGGGTCAGATATGTCCAGTCTGAACATAAAACAAGAAGAACATTTTGGCCAGATATGGTTGGTTTAAATGCTAAAGGGTTAAAAAGGGAATGAGACATAGATAGGAGGGTGATGGCTGGGACACTTTTGATGAGGGGTCTGCTTCATCCATTCAGCTGACCAGGCACTAAAACAACAACAACAGCAGCAACAACGATCTTACTTTCTTGAGATGGAATTATCACAGTTTCTGTTTTCTCTCCAAAAAGTTCCTGCAGAAAAAAAAAAAGACAAAAGGAAACGTTTTTCAGGTTAAGCAACAGACACGCACTAATAGTTTTTTTTAAAACTTATAAGAGAAAAGGCATAGTCAAATAAATCCGCATACAATACTCTCCTTATTAACCCCAGTATATGACAGATACACATCTTATTGGTTCCAAATATGCAGTCATACCATAGACCTTAGGTTTATCTAATATATATATATATAGGTGTTATAGGTGTACTGTGTAAAATCCACTGAAATTGTTTCCAATGCTTGTAGCATCCATTTGTTTCGTCATCATGTAACTAACTGACACCACAAAAGCTATGGGTGATTCTAGGAAAGTTTGGTTCGTTGTGAGAAGACAGTGTTTGTGGTCTAAGAAAAGGCTTTGCCACGTCTTTTATGCCATTAGCATCTACATATATATATATATATATATA
>NC_068999.1:5226841-5241700 GCF_001194135.2 Octopus bimaculoides | reverse complement strand
ATATATATATATATATATATATATATATATAAAATTCTTTGACTGTCTGTCTGTCTGTTCTCTATGCATTCTCAAATGGTTCTACCACATCAAATTAAATCAAATTTTACGAAGTAATAGTATCGGACACACTGAATGTCAACATGTAATTTTTTTTTTCATTTGGATTAAAACAATATAACTTTGGCACTGGTTCGGTATTACGTGTCCAAAGGGTAGTTATGTAACAGGGTAGAAGAGAAAGAGAGAGAGAGAGGAGTGTGTGGGGGAGGGAAACAAGAAGGTTCCAACTTACATCTGCGTGTTTAATGAGAAGTTCCACAGACATGGTTTGGTAGTAAGTATCGACCAGAGATGACAGAGGTGTTCCTTCACTGTAAGAGAGAGAGAAAAGAAATTATACAGCAAACAGTCAGGGTTAGGGTATGTATTTAGTGGAGTATAGAGTATTGTGAAGTAATAACTATATATGCATATGTTTTTACTTGTTTAAGTCATTTGACTGCGGCCATGCTGCAGCACCGTCTTTAGTCAAGCAAATCAACCCGAGGGTTTATCCTTTGTAAGCCTAATACTTATTCTATCGGTCTCTTTTTGCTGAACAGCTAGGTTCCAGGGATGTAAACACACCAACATCGGTTGTCAAGTGATGGGAGTGGGGACAAACACAGACACACAAACATATACACACATATACATACATATGTATATATATGTAAAGGGTTACAGTGGTATACCACCTTCGCTATATCAAAAAAAAATATTCATGGAAGCATGCAGAAGGTTCTGGGTCTAGTTACTTACTAAGGGCGGAGTAAGGTGGGGCCAAAGACAATCCCTAAATTACTGGCATTCATTTGGTTCTCATCAGATTCTGTGGATACTCTGAAAATAGGCAAACATTTTAAGATTAGTATTTATCTGAACAGTTCCATATTTAATATCTGTCAAATGTAAATAATGTAAATAATGCCGTATTTATTGGTTTTCCAAATGAGTGTGGGTTGGATAGATCTATTACTCAACATTTTTTTTTTTTTTGTGATCTTTTTGTTAACCCATCTACAAAGGCCCACCCAAACACTGCCATGGCAGAAAATCTGACCCCACCATGTTTTTTAGATTTCCCTCCTCTGCCATGTTTTTAGTTTTTGTTTTTTCAGAAAAATGTGCAAAGATGGCTCTTTGGTTAACAAGTTTGCTTCCCAACCACATGGCTTTGGGTTCAGTCCAATTGTGTGGCATTTGGGAGAAAAATCTTCTGATGCTGACCAGAGCTTAATAAAGACTTGTGAGTAGATATGGTAGAGACCGAAATAAGCCTGTTGTGTGCATGTTTGGGTCCCCTCAATCTTGACATAGCATGAGAATTGTAAATAAGCGTCACTGTCATACAAGCAGTGTCATTTGTTTCCTATCTTCCAATGAAAAGATGTCTGGTCATGAGGAAATATCTTGCTTAGATAAAAGATGGTAACAAGAAAGGCATCCAACCATAGAAAATGTGCCTCAACAAATTCCATCTGAGCCATGCAAGCATGAAAAAAATTGAACATTAATACAAAAACGATGCACCAATTTGTTGTCCCCTAAGCATGGCCAATTCATATATTCCATATTCCATGTTCATACCAACCCCAACACCATCATCACTAATAACAACATCACCATCATCATCATCACGAGAGACAAAATGGTAAACTTACTGCTGAAGGTGAGAAATTAAAAGTGAAGTAGTTTTGCTGTTTGCTGGTGGAAGTTGTCCAATCAATTCTTTTAATTTCTCAATTATCTTCTCACCTGATATTGTACCTGCATTAATTTCCTGAAATATAGAGACAATTTGGCCCTTAGTACTGAGTTTCCTGTTCCATTATTATTCCTAAACAATAATCTCAATTTAAAATTTACATATATCCATTACATACAGAAGAGCGCAGATATGTACAGCACTGGACTAACTATTAGGCAAAATAAGCATTAGATTAGGGCATCAAAGAAAAGCGGGGGTCACAGAAATGGTAAATGGTTTGCAGCACAAAAGAAATCAATTTCAACTTGCTAAAATACTATCCAGGATGCCTTATCTCTACTAAATATAGAAACAGATGTGTTATGTAAGATTAATTTTAAGGATCTGATCAAAGATTTTGCAATCAAAAAAAGTAGGAGAAAACTTGCCAAATATAAATAAAGTAGAAATATACAAAAATAAACATTATTTTCCATTTTGCACTTAATTCCGTTTCATTTAGGAAAATAAAAATTAATTTTATGGTTTATTATTGTTTATATTTTGAATTACATATATATGGGGTGGGTGGTATCAAAATCTTTTGGGTACTTCGGGCCCCTATGTATCTTAATCCGGACCAGTATATGTATAGTCAGGTGTATAGTCCCTAGACTTTTATAAACGTAAGCTAGGATACATTGGAATTCTGACAGAACTTACTTTGGCAGTTTGGATGAACCCTCCATAGGCATCAAATGTAAGTAAAGGTTCCGGAAGCTGGAAGACAAATAACAGAGAATTAGTTGGGATAACTGAAGGCAAACAAAGTGGGGGGTGAGGGCAGCATTTCTAATAATCAATGCTTATAACTACATACAAGCATGCTGACCTGACCACATAGCCATACTGGTAACCCCATTAGTGTATTGACCCAGCACAAGACAACAACAACAACAACAACAACATTAGCAAGTTAACCCAAGTACACTTACCTGTCTGAGGTACATCTTAAGGACACTAGTGATAACATTGGGGTGTTGTTGTTCGAGATCCACACCATCCGGATCAGCCTCGAATTGCATGCATAAATTTTCTACTTTGGATTTCACCCCGGATACACGATAGATACCCTGAAGTAAGACAACAGAATAAAGAAGAACAGGTAAAAGTGATGGACAAGAAGAAGAAGAAGAAAGCAATGATTACATTTTAACCCTTGGATTGTGGAAAGTGGACATATTCCCTCAAAATTATATTGCCATTAACTGCAGAAAGCTCTCATTATGCTGTGAGAAGACGAGGTATTCCTGGTGGAATCCATTTTTTCCTTTTTTTTTTTTTTTTTTTTTTCACAAAAGACAAATATCGTTTTTTTCTTTTACTTGTTTCCTTCATTAGAGTGGGACCATGCTGGAGCACCACTTTGAAGAACTTCCAGTTGAATGAATCGACCTCAGTACTTTTATTCTTTTTTTTTAAAGTCAGGTATTTGGTCTATTAGTCTCTTTTGCCAAAGCGCTAAATTACAGGGATGTAAACACACCGACACAAAGACGCATACACAGATATACATACATATATGACTGGTTTCTTTCAGTTTCCATCTTTCACATCCACACACAAGTAGAACATTTGTCCAAGGTGCTACACAATGGGACTGAACCCAGAGCGATCATGTGTTTGCGAAGTTAGCTTCTTATCACACAACCACACCTAATTCTTCAGATTTCTTTAATTTTCCTTACATGCTTCATCAAATATTTCTTCACAGACAAAGACTCAATTACTTTTAGCAGTGGATATGAAAAAGAGAAGCAGTTATCTCACCTTGATTGTGATCCCTTTTCTTTCAATTTCACCGAGACATTTTTTGATAATAAGGGGAACATCAGTGTTGAATGTCTTCAAATGGTCTTCTAACTTAATGCCAAATGTGTGACAATGTTTACCAAAAAAAGTTGACTAAAACAAATAAAGAAATCACACAATGATTATAACAAACACAACAGCAACAATACTCCTTTAGGGCACAAGGCCTGAAATTTGGGGGGTGGAGCTAATCGATTTTGATTTTGACACAAGGCCAGCAATTTAAAATGATGGTGGGGTGGGTGGGGGTGGAAATTGATTACATCAATCTCAGTATTTAACTAGGATTTGTATGTCAACAGAAATCTTGCTCAGTGTGGTGCTTCCAGCACAATTATCTCCCATTTCTAAAATCCAGCAATTATAACAAGTACAACACCTCCACCCACCCACAGCACATCCCAGGTAAAATGAATTAACTAAATGTGTAATTAAAAAAAAAATAATAAATGAAAAAATTTGAACGGTTACTTACTTTAATACTAGATGTAGAGTCTGACACTTTCTGAGATTTTGTTTGACCTACAATAATAATAATAATATTAATAGTAATAATAATAATAAAAATAAAAATAATAATAATCCTTTCTAGTATAGGCACAAGGCCAGCAATTTTGGGGGAAGGGGATAAGTCGATGACATTGATCCCCAGTGTTTTACTGGTACTTAAGTTATTGATCTCGAAATGATGAAAGGCAAAGTCGACTTTGGCGGAATTTGAACTCAAAACATAAAGATGGGCAAAATACCACAAAGCATTTTGCCCAGCATGCTAACGATTCTGCCAGCTCACCGCCTTTACAATAATAATAATGATAATAATAATAATAATAATAATAATAATTTTTGCTATTATAGACATAAAGCCTGGAATTTGGTGAGAAGGTAGTTGGTCAATTACATTGACCAGTATATTTGATTGATACTTTATTTTGTGAATCCAGAAAAAATGAAAGGCTAAGTCGACTTTGGCGGAATTTGAACTCAGAACATATGGAGCCAGAAGAAAAGCTGCTTAGTTTTTTTTTTTCGTCTGGTGCATCCCATATAATAAATAAATAAATCAATAACCAACTGATGCTAGCAATGGAACATGGATGTCAAATGGCGATGAATAATTTCTTATGTTACAATTTAATGAAATAAATACTTACTATATTCTGAATCTTCACCATCTCCATGTACCAAGTCTTCCAAGGAATTAACATTGGAAGTCTGCAATGCGATAGGACCTCGAGGACTGACAGGAGGGGAAGATTCTGCAGAGGGAGAACTATCTGAGTCACTAGCAAGATCTCCTGAAGACCAGTCCTTCATATTGACCCCTCGAGATCCTAGAGGGAAACAAAGAGAGAGAGAGAGAGAAAGACGAGTTAAGAGATAATCAATCAAGAAAAAGAGGCTGATGAGGTGAAACAGTAACAGTGTGTGTGTGAGAGAGCAAGTGGCTTAGAGGTTAGGAGCATTCGGCTCATGATTGTAGGGTCACAAGTTCAATTCCTGTTGCTGCACTGTGTCCTTGAGCAAGACACTTTATTTCACACTGCTCCAGTTCACTCAGCTGGCAAAAGTGAGATGTATCTGTATTTCAAAGGGTCAGCCTTGTCACATTCTGTGTCACACTAAATCTCCCTCAGAATTACATTAAGGGTACATGTGTCTGTGGAATGCTCAGCCACTTACACGATAATTTCATAAGCAGGCTGTTCCGTTAATCAGAATCAACTGGGACCCTTATCATCACAGCTGACAGTGCCAGTTAACCCATATATAACCCTGGTTGCGTTTTCACAACGCAAAACCTGCTCCTACTTGTTTGGACATGAACTCGCCGGGAAGCATCTGACTGACCATACGAAATGTTCCGTAGGTAGTCGACACCCGTAGCTAACAGTTGCATACTGTCCTTCTCTTCCAGATTGTAAAAGCTTACCATAACATTTAATCTAAATACGGTGAAATTTTAAGACATCAGTTTTTATGGGCAAATATGGGTTTTAAGGTTACGATTCTGCCAGTTCAGCACCTCGCATTGATATTATAATAATAATAATAATGATGATGATGATGATGATGGTAACGACATACCACTATTGCCGTGAGTTCCATCAGAAATATCATAACACGATGGTGACCCTTCCTGTGATGGGGCTTCTGATGAATATGACGGGCTGTTGGTCAGATAAGTCTTCTTATCATCAGATGATCTAGAGGAGAAAAAAAAAGGAAAAAACAAGACATATGAGAGAATGAAAAACTTTATAGCAAAGATTCTAACCTAAATATTCAACTATTAACGTAATCTATAAACATGTACCACTTTTGTTTTCGTTATAATAAATCTTGATTGATTTGATGTTTGATTTGTCATTGAATTCACAGTAGCAGACATAATATGAAATGAACCTTTATCTTTAAACCTAAGCTTAAATCCATAAAGGCTCTAAGAACTTAAAATATTTTGGTGCTCCCATATATATGTAAAAACAATTTATTTTCAACCCTTTACCATTCAGATTATTTTGTCACAAGTAATGTTTTTTTCCTTTCACATTGTTCTTAACCAATCACACATTATCTCATGGCTTTGAAATCTTGATGATACGACTGCATATTTTTAGAACGACATTGAAGGATAGGTGTGAAAGGCTGGATTTAGCTGGTTAGAATACAAAACAAGAAACATATGTGGGCCAGATAATATATAAAAAGAAACAACACAGATGTACTCACTTTGTGGTAGGGATGTAAGGTTTGAATACAAACAGCTCTTCTTCTGTTTGGTGGGTACCATTGCTTGGCAATCTACGCACAAATTCCGCATATTTACTGGCTGGTGTGTATTGCTTACTGCTTTCAGAGAGTCTCTTGAACTGTTGGACAGACAAAGATGTGGGTTTAGGATGGCAGCGATAGAAGAAAATGGACATCACTTTATTGTATACTTGTTTCAGTCATTTTGACTGTGGCCTTGCTGGGGTGTCACCTTGAAGGGGTTTAGTGAAACAAATCGACCCCAAGACTTTTTTTTTTAAGTGCCTGGTACTTATTCTATTGATCTCTTTTGTCGAACTGCTAGATTACAGGAACGTAAACACACCAAAACTGACTGTCAAGTGGTGAAGGGTGGCAAACACAGATATAAAGACACACACACACACGAACACACACACATGACAGGCTTCTTTCACTTTCCATCTACCAAATCCACTCACAAGGCTTTGGTTGGCCCAAGGCTTTGGTTGGCTCAAGGCTTTGGTTGGCCCAAGGCTTTGGTTGGCCCAAGGCTATAGCAGAAGACACTTGCCTAAGGTATCACGCAGCGGGGCTGAACTCAGAACCATGTGGTTGGGAAGCAAGCTTCTTACCACACAGCCATGCCTGCACTTATATGAATAGGATTGGGTGTATTTCTGTATGGGTCGATGTAACTGTGGTGTAATTATGGTAAAAGATTATTACCCACCACCCACTCAATCTTGGCCACTTGGTCTCTGCTGCAATACATTCAATTCCCATTCACTCACCCCTAAAATACTTTAATCTGTCGTTATAATCATAATGACTGTGGTTGTTTGATGTATTGCACCTATCCACCTTCCTGTTCCCCCTCTTTTTAAACAATATTTTAATCCATCACCTTAACTGCATCTATCTACCTTCCAATTTAAATTCCAACTTTCCCTTTGTTTTTCTTCTTGGCTTTTCATCATCTCACACTGCTTGGCTAGATAATCCCTTCTCCAATCAAATTAATCCCTTGACTTCTGTTTTTACAGTTTCCGCCCAGTTTCCACACTTGAAAATTTCAACACCAGACACACAGAGGAAAAGCACAGGAAATTTACCTGAAGAGGTACACTTGCGGTCATATTGTGTAATAAATCAAAATATTCAACAGTTACCTGCAAAAAATGGTTACAGTGGTTAAACAAGTATCATTACAATGATTAAAGAATTAGGATTACACTGGTTAAAGAAATATGTTCATAGTGATTTTTAAAAATGTCTTGCAAGTTATTCTGTAAAATGGTAAGAAGGACATCCAGCCACAGAGATTCTGCCAACAGAGCTTAGCAGAGTCTCCTGGCTTATCATAAACATACCCAGTCAATTGAATCAGAGTACAGGATGTAAGAGGAAAAACAATATATGGCAGTACTCACATTTTTTATTGTTTCATCACAAAGTAAAATCTGTTCATAGACTTTTGATAGAAGATCACCCTGGAAGGAGAAGAAAAGAAATGAAATCTGATGTGAATGAGGAAAGAGATGGGGAGGAAAGCATGATAAACTGGAGGGGAAGAGAAAGAGAAGATAGAAATAGATTTAGAGAGAGGGGTATACACACATATATATTATCATCATCATTTAATGTCTGTTTTCCATGCTGGTATGGGTTGGATGGTTTGACTGAAAACTGGTAAGCTGCACCAGGTTCCGATCTGATTTGATTTGGTAAGGTTTCTACGGCTGGATGCCCTTCCCAATGCCAACCACTCTGAGAGTGTAGTGAGTGTTTTTTACATGCCACCAGCATGGGTGCCACTGACCCGACACCGGCATCGGCCATGACTACGGTCTCACTTGGCTTGACAGGTCCACTCAAGCACAGTATATCGCCAAAGGTCTTGGTCACCTGTCACTGCCTCCATGAAGCCCAATGCTCAAACAGTGCTTTTTATGGGCCGGTCAGATGGCACTGGCATTGGCCAGGATAACAATTTCACTCGGTTCGACAGGTCTTCACAAGCATGGCATATTGGCCAACGTTTGAAGGGTGCTTTAAACAAGCCAGTTACACGACACTGGCACCGGCCACGACTATGATCTCACTTGGCTTGATGGGTCTTCTCAAGCACGGCATATTACCAAAGGTCATATATATATATATATATATTGTTGTATTTTGGGATGGTCATTTCTGTTTTTTTTTAACCAAATAAACACACACACTATATATATATATATTTTTTTCTTCACTCACTTATTACTGTTCTTATTTTATTATTTTAGCTCATGCCAATTGTCCAGAAATCTTTCGTCACACATCTGTGACCTCTTCAGCGACACTTTTCAATTTCATGTGTGTTCTTGCTCCACTTACTCTATTCTGTTCTTCCAAAAGATACATACTTAGAATTCCAGGCAGGATGCTTAGCAGCATCTTAGTCTGTCTTTAGATTCTGAGCTCAAATGCTGTCAGGACTAACCCTGCCTTCATGGTCCCAATAAAATAAGTACCAGCTGCTTATTTAACGCCGGGAGTCGAACTAATTGACTTATCTGCTCCTGCAAACTTGCAGGCCTTGTGCCAAAATTCGAAACCAATATTACAAACCTTTATTTTGTCCAACTCCTTGTTTTTGGCATTAGTTTCATCAACATGTGCCCTGTAGGAAATCTCAGTTTCGCAAGCCTATAAGAAAGACATGGAAAATTATTATTATTATTAGTATTATTATTATTGTACACTTATTTTAAAAAGAGAAATCTTGTTCAGTCTAAAGCCTTGTGCTAATTAATGTCAGAATTAATAACAACAACAGTTTCAAATTTTGGCACAAGGCCAGCAATTTCAGACAAGGGGTTTAGTCGACGAGAAAGTTGATTAATAGAATCAGAAAAGCATTGGATAAAACACCTTGCAGTATTTAGTTGTGAGTTTCTACATTCGGAGTTCAAACCACACCAGGGTCGACATCACCTTTCATCATTGATTGATAAAATAAATACCAGTCATGTCCTAGTTGGTCAATTTAACAATAATACTAAATTGATCTGTTTGTACTGAAGATCTTAATTTGTTTAGCGTTTAATAAGACGGAGGAGGAGACAGAAGTGGACAACAAAAGATGATATGGATGATAACCACATCAGTCCTACAATTTGGCTACTTTGGGCAAGTGTCTTTTACAATAGCCCCTGAGCTGACCAAAGCCTTGTGAGTGGATTTGGTAGATGGAAACTGTGTGGAAGTCTGTGTGCGTGTGTCCTTGTTTTGACATCACTTGATGGTTGTAAATAAGCATCACTGTCATACAAGCGAGCTTGTCTGTTTCCATTCTTCTATGAAAAACCATGTCTGGCCATGGGGAAAATATTAACTTGGTTGGAGAGACACGGAGGTTTGCAACAGGAAGAGCATCCAACCACAGAAAATCTACCTCAACAAATTCTGACCAACCCATGCAAGCATGGAAAAGTGGAAGTGAAAACGATGATGGTGATTAAAGCAAAGACAACAATGATCACAAAGATGATGATTGATATTTTCGTTAACGAGATGATTACAATGATAACGATGAAGACAATAACGACAATACGCAATGATGTCAGTAATACTTTTGTTAGTAAGATGATTATAGCAATGACAACAATGATCACAAAGATGATGATTGATATTTTTGTTAACGAGATGATTACAATGACAACGATGACGACAACAATAAAGAGGATGACTCTCGTTAATTAAGCAACAAAAAAATTGAAGATGAAATCCTTATTACAATACGATGCCAGTTTAATTCATGTCATTAGCAATAAGTACATATAAGACTAATTAAGATTGCTCTAGCACGTTCTTTGGTGGGAATAGCAGAGAAGTAAAAAAAAAAGAAAAAAAAGAAAGCTGTGACATTCATGCGATTTAACTACGACATTGACAACAACATCAACAGCATAATTTCTAGCTGTTAGTTTAGTTTGCAATTTATCTTTCATGATGATGAGGAAGATGTCTTTGTGTCTTTGGGGTATTGGTTAAAGTGGTGGTTGTGGTGGTGGTGGCATTGGCGTTGTCTTTTTTTCTTTTTCTGGAATTCACTGTTATTGTCTTTATAAGGATTGAATGGCAAAATCAACCTAGGCATAAAGGGATCCAACCAGTGGTGTAAAATGACATAAAACAAAATACTGCAAATTATTCTTGTCCAGCACTATACCAATTCTGCTCCATAGTACCAATATACACACACACACACACACACACATGCAAGCCACTTCCCTTCATACAACTCCTCGTCCCACTCCATTGCCTTGTAAGTCACTTGGGGACTCACTCGTGCAACATACAAAGCACCGAGTACACCCTGTAAAGTGACTGGTGCTAGGAAGGGCGTCGAGCAATAGATACCATGCCAAAGAAGACACCGGAACTTGGCGCAGCCCTCTGGCTCACCAGAAAGAATCCAACCCATGCCAGCATAGAAGAGGGATGGTAAATGATGATGATGATGATAATGAATGCACTTACAGAACACATTTCTTAGTTGCTGAGGAACTTCCAAAATCCTCTTGCATTATCCCTGGCAAGCTGGTATGCAATGGCATTGGTAGCAACCAGCTCAAATTCTTAAGCTCTTGCTGAGGAACTTCCAGTAGCAGAAGGTGGGATTTGAACTCAGAGAGCACAAGGCCAAAACAGATTTTGCAAGGTATTACACAGCTAATGCTCAAAACAACTCTACTGGTTCTATTGACCGATTTTCAGAAAAGGCATCAGTCATTCTCAGTAGAAGATATGGGACAAAGGTGCTGCACAATGGAACCAATTCTAGAATTCGATGATGATAAAGTGAAAATGTGAATGAGTCAGTCGTGTGTGTCGTTAATTAAAATGATATCTAAACACTTGTGGGAGTTTGTGATGGAGACGAAATATTTAAATGAAATAGAGAAAATAAATTTAAAGAATAAAAATATGTAAAAATAAAAGAAAAACAAACAATATTTTGTCTCTGCATCAAAAATGGTCAGAACTGGTTGAGTGCGAGAGAGAGAAAGAGCACCTCTATGTGATTGCTCCACATGCTAGAAATAACAGCTAACTCTCCCTCCTATCGCATCCTAAAACAGAAGGAAGAGCGTATTGAATAATGTAGCCCCATTTATACTACGTGTGACAAAAAAAAAAAAAAAGATGGGTTGGTCATAGTTGGATTGTCCTTGGTTTGCTTGATCGGGGCTAACCCAAGACTAAAAACAACAACAACGAAAACTACAGTTTCTTGACCACAATCCCACCTCATCTCAATTTTATTCGAGTGGAATGACATAATGTGGCCTGCATGATAATGCTGATTAATGAAGAGTGATTTTATTTGGTTGATGAAAGCATTGTTTAATAGTGTTTGCCTCACCTTAACACAAGTACGAATGGAAATAACTCTAAAATACTTTATATTTCTAAAGAAGTTGATGCACCAAAATCCCAATTAAATTAGAATTGGACCATTCTGTGAAAGGAAGAATTCTCTGATCTTCAGCAGACACAGAAAAAAAACAAAAAAAAACAAAGATAAATATGGTCAATATGTCAAGGTGATGAGAGAACAATTTCCTCCTGGATGGAAAAACTGGATTGCCACATGCAAAACATGTTCACTGAAGGTAAAACTCATGTATTATAGGTGAAGCAGGTCCACGCTTGTAAAATTATTTTGTAAGTGAGGCACACTATCCCGAGGAGATGAACGTGGAGGTTGATAATAGAATTTTAATATGTGTGATTGGTGTTGGAAGATATATTACAGTCGTGTATACACAGAAAGTACATTGTATAGACAAACTATGTTACACACAAGATATAACATATACATACGCAGACCTTAAAAACATTTATTACACACACAAGACAAAAAGACATTTATACATAGACAGAAAACACACACACACACAAAATACATCACATAAAATCACACACACACATGCTTAAGACATTACATAGACTTACAGAAAATATCGTATGAATTTGCCAGGTCTTCAAATATATACACCCTGCTTGAATACTCCACATACTAGGCTTTTTGCTGTACATGCATATACATACATATTATTATTATTATTATTATTATTATTATATATATATATATATATATATATATATATATATATATATTTGTGCAAATTGCTTCAAGTGAGCACATGCCTGCACGTATCCACGTATGACGATGCATGCATATGTGAAAGTATTGATATGAGTAGATGCAAGTGTGAGTGCATACACAAACATGCATGTTAGTGTGAATGCATAATGCACAAGAGAAACTTCAAACTGTTGCTTGGCATCAGGGGGTTAAAGAATAAGCTGGCACCGTGTCAACCCTATTCCCACCCTCCTGCTCCCTTCAAAGCAAGCCACCCTTGCAACGATCTAGAAAATGTTGGCCGGATTCTTCACACGCATTATTTACACATCCATTCCTCGTTCCCAGCTTTGTGAAAAACCCATTATTATTTAAGACAAATGCAGTAAGATGCAACACCAATTCAAAAACTAGCGTTTTGCATTAAAAGAAGCATCAGATACTAATTGTGCAAATTGCAATAATTAATTGCATGGTTTGCAGACAGACAGCAAAAGTAAAATACATACATGCATGCACACACACACATGTATGCACACATACATATACATATGCATTTCTATATATATGTATATGTGTGTGTATGTATTTATCTATATATCTATATTTGTAAATATATATATTATTATACATCGTGCTTCTTGACTTGTAGGGGATTTTAGGGCGCCATACTTACCAACAACACCGGCAAGAACTGGTCAGGGTCATTTTCAATGCCCAGTTCTAACTGGTTTGTACAAGTTTGAGATGGAGGAATGTGCTTGAAAATGCGATGCAAATGTAAGGCACACGAACAGCAATGGCAGTCAAGGCGCCATCGCTTCACAACCTGTTTGAATAAATCATAAACCCAAGTTATTGCACCCCTTAAAGGAAAAAAAAAAAAAACCAAAAGAAAAAAGGCAAAACAAGCTCTTCAGCGAAGGGACACACCTAAGAAGAGTCTTGGGAATTCAGATATCAAAACCCAAAGCAAAAATATTGAATAAAAACAAAATAACAATCAATAAATGCTTGCTTGCTTTATTTCTCTCTCTCTCTCTTTTTTTTGGTTCTTCCTCTTTTATCTTCCAAATCAATGTTAAAAACCAGGAATTTTGTGTGTGCTGGATGAATGCTGCTACCATACATCCACTGGAAATAGTGTGACTAAAAAAGTCTTTGATCAATTCAATAATGTTTGTTTGCAAGAATGTAAAGTGTGTGTGTGTGTGTGTGTGTGTGAGCTGTGGTATGGGTGAAAGTGCATACTTAAATAAAATGTGTATGTAAAGGTATACTGATCATAGAATGTCTGCTCTGCCATGCTGACACAATTTGGACAAAGAAACTACCCGGCCTTCTAGAGAGGTCACAGATCACATAACACTCTCTACATTCCATTCTTGCCATGGGTTCTATGGCTGGATGTCCTTCTTACCTCCAAACATTTGCACATTTTATCATGGTCCCACGGCTGCAGAGGTTGTTCTGTCCTCAATATGTATGCACAAAAGGTGAGACTGTGTGTGTGTGTGTATGTATGTAGATAGACAGATACATATGACATACAAAAACCTATTGGTCTTTGAGTCAATTTTGTAACTTATAGCCAAGTAAAAATTTATACAATCATGTATTGTGTTCTACATTTCCTGTTTGTTTTGCTGAGCCTCTATTTCTCTTTCTCCCCCTCTTCCTGTACACACACACACACACACACATGCAACAAATGTGTAACTCAAGAGCTTTGGAAATATGAACGTTTCATTTGTAACGTATTAAAGAATACTCTATACCTGTGTATCAAGTTCTGCAAATTATTGCTCCTAAGTGAATCAACACATACACACACACACACATGCGTGTGCGCGAGTGAGCGAGCATTCTTTACAGTAAACAGCTACATTATATATAACCCAATACACTGACAGACTTATAACAAGAAAAATAACAGCTGACACAATTGTCAGCTGTTCTTTATTTTTTGTGTATGCATACACATACACATGTACATATATAAACATATATAAATACACATGAGTGTGTATGTACATATAGTTGTAAATAAATGTGTATGTGTGTGTGTGTTTGTTTGTATACACACACACACACATACATACACACACGCAGTGTTTACGCAACATAAAGGAAAATGTATAAATTACACATGCGGAAAGTGTGTAAAATCTGGTTTTATATATATAAATATTTGTTGAATGGCAGAGATTTGAATTCCACACCCAGGTTGCACACACATCCGATATATATTCTGTGATAATCAACAGCTGGTGCCTTCTATTAATTCTGTTCTGGCCATGATTGAAAATTGTGGCTATGAGAAGAGAGAGAGAGAGAGAGAGAGAGAGAGAGAGAGAGAGAGAGAGAGAGAGAGAGAGAGAGAGAG
>NC_068999.1:5219076-5226402 GCF_001194135.2 Octopus bimaculoides | reverse complement strand
GTTTCTGTTGTGCCTGTAATTCAAAGGGGTCAGCCTTGTTACACTGTGTTACGCTGAATATCCCCGAGAACTACGTTAAGGGTACACAAGTCTGTGGAGTGCTCAGCCACTTGCACGTTAATTTCACGAGCAGGCTGTTCCGTTGATTGGATCAACTGGAACCCTCGACGTCGTAAGCGACGGAGTGCCAACAACAACAACAACATATATATATATATATATATGCATATATGTTAATACTTATAAATGCATGTGCATACATGTATACGCATGTATATACTTACGTATATACACATACATGTATATACATACACACCTACATCTTATATACATGAAGATGAAGCTGATATGTTATACAGCCAGTAAACCCATTGATTCAGCAGAAGATAAACTACAAAGGAAAATATGGCAAGCAGTGAAGAAATAATATTAAATAAACTAGATGATACCAAAGTGCCTCTGTGTTGTTTGTGGGTGTTTTTTGAGGGGAGTGGGTGTTGAGGAGTAGAAATTGTGGAAAGGAACGGTGAGGTTGGATCTCAGAATGCCAAGCCTCACAGTAGGGGTAAGACAAATGATGATGTGTTTGTAGGATAGACTTATCAAACTTATATAATTTGTGAATGAGCCAGTTAGAAATAGCAGCCAAATCTCCCTCAAATCCATGATGGCAAGATTTAAAAAAAAAAAAAAAAACAGTAAAAAGAAGAAAAAATGCAAAAATTGTTTGAATCAATGCAGGAGGCTTCTCAGCTGCGAATAAGCCTGTTAGAAACAGCAGCCAAATCTCCCTCAAATCTATGATAGCAAGATTTTTAAAAAGTAAAAAAAAAAAAAATTGTTTGAACCAATACAGGGAGCTTCTCAGCTGTGAATGAACCTGTTAGAAACAGCAGTCAAATCTCCCCTAAACCACAAAAGGACACGTTCACACACATCAGATAATGTAGTTCTTTGTGCATGATGTTTGAGTAAGAGACTGGATGGTCATGGTTGTAATGCTTTTGATCAGAGCATTGCCAGACCAGATCTAACCTAAGGTTAAACAATAAATGTTAAAATGATTATTATTGTTGTAGTTTAAACCCAGGTCAGCTTGAATGAGAAAACCTCCGAGATCAAATTATTCCAGCAACAACCATCCAGAGACTTTGAATATTTAAAAACCACAACATTATCTAACATGTCCTTCCTACATTTAAGAGGGTAGGTATGATTTGAAGGGATATATAGCTGCTTTTTCTAATAGGGGAAATGGCCATGCAGATGTTCCCTCAATGGCTTATGAAGTAACCATATTCTTAGAAGAAACGAGAACTTTTATGTCCAAAAGAAGGTGTTTTTGTTGAGGATTTTTTTGGCATTTTTGTTTACAAACAAAATTAAATAAATGACTTGAATTTGGTGGGTAACGAGCAGGGGCAGTTATTGAAAGAATCTGATTTCAAAAGAAGAATGAATAGAAATAAAATAAAATAAAAACTGATTTTAAAATTTTGAAAAAATAAACGAAAAAAAAAACAGAAATCATAGAAACATTATAACAGTAACAACAACATCAGTTAATTATAGATGTTATAATTAGGTTTAACAAAAGTAATGTAATGAAACAAAGTAGCATAATGTAACGATGTGCCAATAATATCTCCCTGTCGTTAAATTTTGGGAGTACCTCCATTACTGTTGAGTAGGGGCACCACCATCAGTCAAGTGGGGGTACCTCTGTCACAGTTGAGTTGGGGTACCACCATCAGTCAAGTGGGGGTACCTCTGTCACAGTTGAGTTGGGGTACCACCATCAGTTAATGGGGGTACCTCCGTCACAGTTGAGTAGGGGCACCACCATCAGTCAAATGGGGGTACCTCTGTCACAGTTGAGTTGGGGTACCACCATGAATCAAATGGGGGTACCCCTGTCACAGTTGAGTTGGGGTACTGCTGTTAAAGAAGAGTGGAGGTACCACCTTCACAGTTCAGTGGAGGTACCCCCATCACAGTCGGGAGGGGGTACCAGCATTAAAGTTGAACGGGGGGTTTCCGCAAGATGAACAATAAATGAAAGCAGAACAGAAGTTGAAGTTTAATACAAAAAAAATAAACCCACAAAAAACAAAACAAATGTAACAGAAAAAGAAGAGAAAAATTAACAAAAATGCAATAATAAATAAATAAAAACATAGAAAGAAATATGGTTGGATGTTCCAATGTGAATATAGGATAGAATACATAACATGTAGAACAATATTTCAAGACGTGGGAGGTACGAGACCCACCAACCCTTACTGGTGGGGCATGGCAATATTTGGGTGAGGTCTAGGTTACTTTAGAATGAGGTGAATAAAACTGGGAGGTAAGTTTTAATTAAAACTTCTTGTGCGTGTGTGTGTTTATAAATAAATGTAAGATCCAAGGATCAAGGTGTAGGAAGAAAGTCAGCTTCAAGCACGTAGTGAATATAAAAAAAAAACAACTTTCAGAGACAATTGTGGTTTATTGAGATGGAAGGTTGTGGATCTTTTTCATATTGACGTATGACAAACTGAAAAAAGTTTGTTTTATATTTCACGGTAGGCAACCAGGGTTGCTGGGTTTGCAAATAAGAATACAAGAGTTACGGAATGGCGTAGATAAGATCCGGGCTACATATGTTTCATAGCGAGCAGAACCTCAGAAGTGGTAAATATCCAGGCGAGGTGTATACCACAGGCTACTCCTTAGGCTGAGGATATCTTGATTAAATGAAAGTTTACGCACACACACACACACACACACACACACACACACACGTGTGTACTATACACTCTGTCCATTCATGGTGGTGGGGGTTTTGGGGGTGTGAACGTTTTTAGGGAAAAATCAAAATGGGGCATGGAACAAAAACGGTTAAGAAACACTGATGTAAATATTTTCTAAATGCCAAGAAGCATCATGTCACCGTTTCTGCTGCTTCCTTATTAGCTAATCCAATTAAACTGTCCAGCATTAATTAGTTTGTGATGTAAGAATTTTCTCACAGAAAAATATGAAAGATTGGGAGAAAATAAATAAATAAATAAATAAATAAGGGAGATTTAAAAAAAAAAATTTCTAGATTTTCAGATCGGATTAATCAATTAAAAGTTTAAATTAGATTAATTAATGTTAGAATATTTAAAGCATGAAGCATAAAACAAAAAAAAATTGAATTAAAACATGTGGTGGAACAAACAAACAGGTTGAGTTAGTGTCCACATATTTAATGCATGGAACAAATGTCTCAATTTGTAAAATGTTTAATTTGGTTTAGTTTATTTAACTCAGGTTATGTCATGCTGATGATTTCAAATAAGAATGAAATGGATCTATACTGAATTCCCTAAGACTAGAAATTACAAAGTCATCGTAATAAGTAAGCAAAAATAAATAAATAAAATAAATATGCAAACTCCATATTTTAGTCTTCCTTTTTCTTCGATTTTAAATTTCTAACTTATAATCCCACCAAATATTATGTAGACATGATTATCTCCCTTACACTAACTGGCCACTGGCCACCAGGTAACAGCATGTGATTAAACAGTCAGCTAAAAAAATAAACATGTGGCATGCACAACACACAGATTAGTTTGTGTTGACATATGTAAAGCACCGAGAATTAAAAAAACTGAACTAATGTCTACATGTGATGTGTGAGATAGACAAGTTAATGAAGACATAATGAATGAAGTGCTAAACACGTGGTGTGAGGAATTGTTGTGACAAAATATCTCAAATATGGAGCATTAAAAAGTTAACTAAAAATAACATGGTGGGTGAGAAGTAGACGGCTCAGTCAAAACAACTAAATATAAACATGTAGAACCATATGTCAGTATATAAAAAAAAGTGTTGGTTACACTGAATATTATATCAACTGATTTTTGCATTCAAGTTACTGTCACACCCTCAATAAATTTATATTCTGGGTTCAGCCTTTGACCCAAATGCAAGCTGCATGTTTTTTTTTGTGAATAATTTACAACCCCGGTTACTGCTGCACCGAAAGAACTACTTCATACTTTTGTGGTTTTGGCAGTATTTATTTTTTTTTAGTGTTTTTATTTAAACATATATTGATTCTACCATTTCACATACATACATACATACATACACACATACATACACATTGAGAAACAAATGAGTGAGTATGTAGGGCAGGATGTGTCACTGTGCCATACTATGTAAACGTTGTCGACATTGTAAACAAATATTCTAATGACGTCAAACACAGAAACAAACTTGACCACTGAAGCAAAATTTGATTTCACTACAAAATAATGTTACTTGTGATATGACTGTATTACCATACAGCTCATATCAGTACAAAGCCTTCACCTGTATATGCATAGATTTGTCAGTAGATATCGAGTTTCAAATATCTCAGTTGACTTTCAAGCCCAGAGCATGGTTTAGTGAAAAAGTTACAAGGTTTTCTTCCTAACTACATGAGTTTTATGCTCAATCCCCTAGGGTGGTGCTTTCGGCAAGCGTCTTCTATTAAAGCCCCACGCCAAATAAGGCCTTGTGGATTTGATAGACAGAAACTGAAAGAAGCTGTAGTATACATACATAAATACATGAGTGTGTATCCCATTACTTGAAAACTGGTGTTGGTTTACATTATTTGCCAGTACCGCTGGACTGGCCCTTGCGCAGGTGGCACGTAAAATACACCAGATGTGGGAAGATGTTTTGTTTGGTCAGTTCTGAATGATTACCAAAGGCATTCCATCTCACATGTTTCTTTAGTTTATCTAGAATTACATTATCCTATCTGTCCTTACATTTTTCAGATGGTAAGGTATGATAAAAGTGAGATTTGACTGCTATTACAAACATTGAACATCAATGTAGATGCTTCCCCCATTAGTCTGTAGGAGGAGGACTTCGTTAACAACAAGATGTTAAATGATGGTGAAGCATTTAACAACAGTGAGACATTAACAATGACGGTGTGTTAATGATGGCAAAACATTAATGACAGTGAGGCACGTGACGACGGTGAGGTGTTTGATAATGATGTGGTATTTGACAATAGTGAAGCATTAACAACAGCAATGTATAAATGACTGCAGTATGTTAATGACGGTGAAGTGTTAATGACGGTGAAGTGTCAATGACGGTGAAGTGTTTCCCAATAGTAAGTCATTAACAACAGAAGTGTGTTAAAGACAGCAGTACATCAATGACGATAAGGCGTTAATGACGGTGAGGTGTTTATCAAAAGGTGCTAACAGCGAGGTGCTAACAACAGAGAGGTATTTAATAATGGTTCAGCTGGACACACAGACCAAAGTTTTAGTCAATTGAATCAACCACAGTATATTACTGGTACTTATTTTTGACTGAAGTTCTGCCCTCGTAAAAAAAAAAAAAAACAAATGTTGACCTTGGTGAAATTCGAAGCAAGAAAAGTGAGATAAAAATTGAACTCATAACAGGAAAGCATCTAGGTTGATGTTTCCCCATGTATGCCATCTCAACCATCCGAATATTTTAATACATTCTATAAACAACATCATTACTCTGCGTGTGTGTGTGTGCCTTCTTTGTATGTGGCATGATCATAAAGGGAACACCACTGAATGAATGTGTGTGTGTGTGTGTGTGTGTGTGTGTGTGTGTACGCATATGTCTCATCTCTCTATGTAAGAACAACTACAGAGCTAACATACATCTCAATGTGGTGTTTTTCGTGATTTGAAAGCTTGATAATGAAAACACTAGATTGACAGAATTACAATCGAAACATCTTAAAACAAATAATGTTTACCAAAAATACTAATATATTTTCAATATGTAATTGTTATTGTAAAATCTAAATTTTTATTTATTTTACATATTACATTTCGACAACAATAGTATTGTTGCTTATTGATTTTTCAAAGAGTCAATCACTGATTCACTGCATTTCCAATGAACAGAGTGTAAAGGGTTTATCTATAGAACTCGGGTGAAACAAATATCACCAGGGATTTTCATTTTGACTTTTCTTACCAATGTTTACATAACACACACACACACACAACAGTTTCCATCTACAAAATTCCACTTACAAATGTATGATAGAAGATGCAGAACAATGAAATTGAACCTGGAACCACCTGGTTACAAAGCAAACTTCTCAACCATACAGCCATGCTTTTGTGCTCATGACACAATTATTTCTAGTTACAATACAACACAAAATCTAGAGAAATGACCACCACCACTGATAAAACTGTGTCCACATCACAGAGATGATAAAGTAATGCTTTATTGGCAACGCCCAAATATTTTGATTACTAAGCGACAAAGAATTTTTCTAAATCCACAGATTGTACTTTTTTGTCGTACACATTTCATGATGTCCTGTGCCCACATATATTTACTTTGTCTGTAGAATATGAAAAATTCAACACTTCTAAAGTTCGTTTACAAAATGTTGAAATACAAAAAGATTGTCATAAAAGTTAGTAAGCTAAAGACCAGAAATATTTATTCTCTAAAGACATTGGTTATTTCACAAATAAAAGTGAAAGAAGATAGGAGGGGGAAAAAGGGGGTGAGAGAGAGAAAAGTGTGAATGAGGCAAAAATACAAATACATAAAAAAAGCTTCTTTGGTCTTCTGCTCCTCACAGTTAAAGAATTAAGGATTAAGTTTGGTTAATAAGAAATCTGGTAGTAGATTATATAGCAATGTAAGTCACACACACACACACACACATACTAATATATAATGCAATAAAAAAAACCAAGTTGAAACAGAAAGATTTGTTTGAAACAGCTTAGTGAAATAAAATATATACACCCTCTATTGTTTAGAATATACGCATACACAGATGTTTAAGTGTATATATTTATTTACTTATTTTAACTTAAAAGAAAAAATATGTATTCTCTTTTGTTTTTCTCGTCATTAAGGATTGCCGATGAATAGAACGGTTATGTTACAGAGGGTGAAATTGAAAGAGGCAAAGATTAAAACTGTGGGGCCCAGGAGGGGAAAGGGAAGGTGGGTGGAACTGACCAGATTAGAATTTAATCTCCATAATTTAAAAAAAAAAAAGAAAATATTTGCATAAAAAGCATTCCTTGTTGTCGTGCCCTCAGCTCATCTATTTTCAACAACCTACATTGTACAAACGGAGGCTGCTGGTGGTGATGAGTATAAAGTAACACTAAATAGACAAGAAAACAATTTCCGCCTATAGCCAACAATGCCATATTGTTGCTGTTGTTTGTTTTGTGTTGTTGTTCTTTGTTTTTTTTTGTTATTTGTGTTGTTTAATCTTGTCTCCAGCACCAGCAGCAAATACTCAAATGT
>NC_068999.1:5218331-5218942 GCF_001194135.2 Octopus bimaculoides | reverse complement strand
GGGGTGGAAACATTTCCAACCTACATTCCATTAGTGTCATATGTCATAATAAACCAAAAATAATTCACAACACCCAAGGATGTATCTCAGTCAACACACGATTCATAAAGAAAATATTAAAAAAAAAAAAAAAAAAAATTTATTTTTGAATTATGTGAAAAAGCAAAAAATAGATGCAGAATTTAAATGTTGAACGTGGGGGACATAGACAAACGAGACAGACAGACAGACGTTGAACATGCCAATGGGAGTTGCTTCTGTGTAGTCACTCCACTAGCTAGATATAGCAACAAAATCTTTGAAATCATATTTTATGTTTAAAGCAGAAAAGATTCATGAGATAATGAAGTCCGAGCTACACTGAGACAGAATCCAAAAAAAAAAAGAAAAAAAAAAGATGGGACAGTCACAGCTGAAACACCTTTGGTTCTGACTATAGGTCTGCTGAAAAAGTATGACCTAGGGTTATATGACCTCATCACCACCACCACCACCACCACCACCTTGAGACGTTTTGGCTCAGCTATTGTGGTGCCGCCTATTTGGCACTCCTGACTCAGCTATTTAATTCACAGGCATTTTAATGTTTCGTGCTCTCTCTCTCTCTGTTT
>NC_068999.1:5214845-5218310 GCF_001194135.2 Octopus bimaculoides | reverse complement strand
TATTTATTCAAATTGTTTAAAATTTATCCGGCATTATCTTGTAGCATCACAAATTCAATGTGGAGATTGTTTATTTTTAGAATGACATTTTAACGTAGGTGTGAGAGGTCAGGGCTGGCTGGTTTCAACATAAAATAGGTAGAATATTTGGGATGAATACGACCAATTTAACCCTTTCATCACCAACTTGGCTGAAACCGGCTCTGGCTCTGAGTCCAAATATCTTGTTTCCATAAGTTTTGAATTAAAATCTTCCACCAAACCTTAGTTGCAATTTATGTTCCTAACACTAGCTGAATGATAACTAAGTTATTTAACTAAATTCTTTGTTATATTTAAAGTAATTGAAAGAAACAGTGAGCATCTCAACAAAAATACTGTAACGAAAGGGTTAAATGCTAAAGGAGTTAATAAATTGGAACGTCTCTCCTTTTCTCTCATTCTTTCTATCTGCATGTACATATTTAAGTGTGCATACACACATGCATGTGTGCAAAAATATACATGCAAGTGTGTGTGTGTGCTTGCCTCCAGCACCAAACTATGGTCAGCAAAACGAGCTGAATGCCCAGTCAGCCATGCCAAAAATTCAGCTTCAAAACAGCTGAGCCAAACTGTCCCATTTTGCACCACCACCACCAACACTACTACTACAACCAAAATGAACACCAACAACCAAATCTCCCTCAAATCACAGACAAAAGAAGGACATATTGAATAAAGCAATTCAACGTAGGGTCTGAAAATAAAACTCAGACAGGATGGTCATGAGTGGAACATGTGTGAACAAGGATTCTGCCTAAGCAAGTCTAAAACATGGACGACAGACAAAATGGTAACGATGTGGTACTTACCCGATTCATTGTGTCTTCCACTATTTTCTTGCGCTTGTCCACTTTGGTGGAAATTGTGCTGCTGCTGCCTTGGATGTTCATCTCGGTCTCTGCTTTATTTGCCATTTCCCGAGCCTTTTCGTTTTCTTGTTTGCTTTTGTAGAACAATGACTGAGCTTTGCGTAAGTTTGAGATGGATTCTTGCTGAAAGGAGAAATCAACAGGAAAAGACTTCTATTTTTAACTTATCTCAGTCCTTAGGCTGGGGCCAGGCTGGGGCCAAGCTGGGGCACTGCCTTGAAGGGTTTAGTGCAGCGGGGTTGAACCCAAAGTCCATGAGGTTGGGAAGTAAACTTCTTACCACACGGCCACACCTGTTACCTTTAAACATAATTCCAAAATACAAAAACAATCAAGAAGAACTTACCATTTTCTTCACTTCTCGGTTCCAAGACTCTTTAATTGATTTCCTTATTTTATCATGTTCAGCTCGTCGTGTAGCAAGTGGCTAGAAATAGCAACAACAGGCAGACAATAAGGACTTCACTGAACAGTCAAATTGTAAGTTGTTTACAGACTTCTTGTTAAAGGAAAAAATTCAGAGCAATTTAGGTTTAAAGTTTTCTGATTAACCATTGAACCAAGCGAGAGAACATTCTCATTTATTACAAAATTGACACCATCTAGGTGGAAAGAATCTCGGGGAGAGCGTAACAGCAGGTGGTCCTCAGAGGAGAAACCCACCCCCTTTAGGCAAGTGCTTCGGCCCTTAACTCCTGACACTCTAGGGGAGGGGTTGGGCCACATCTGAGTCATGACTCCTGGGTGTCCACCTGCTGCCTGTTTTAGGTAGGATTGGTTTCTCTGGTTTCTAGCACTGCCAGATCGGTGTAGTCATGTAGGCCTGCACCTCTAGTGCTGGCAATCCGGGTTCAAATCCTGCTGGGAATGTGAGAAAAAAGAACCCTGGGCAAAGTTCTACAAATATGGTAAATGATAAACTAATTCCAAAATTGACTAACCCGAATGAACTTGTCTGTCTGTAATTGTGCTTGAGTTTTCTGGCAAGAGGCAGCATAATCCGAGTCCTTGAGAAAGAAAGAAAAAAATGGGATATTTTAAATGAAACATTGTCAGTCAAGTTTTTAGGATTGAAGTCAGAGAAACTGTTAGCTGATAGTAAGTTACATAAAGCAGCACTCCGTCGGTTACAATGATGAGGGTCTCAGCTGATATGATCGAGAGAACAGCTTGCTCGTGAAATTAACATACAAGTGGCTGAGCACTCCACAGAGACGTGTACCCTTAACGTAGTTCTTCGGGGAGATTCAGCATGATACAGAGTGTGACAAGGTACAACTCATTTTTGCCAGCTGAGTGGACTGGAGCAACGTGAAATAAAGTGTCTTGCTCAAGGACACGATGCATTGTCGGGAATTGAACTCATAACCTTACGATTGTGAGCTGAATGTCCTAGCCACTAAGCCACGTAAGTTACATATAAGACACAGTAATAGTGAAGTGTGTGTGTGTGTGTGTGTGTGTGTGTGTGTGTGTGCACGTGTGTGTGTGTGTGTGTGGAGTGGGCTGGCAGAATTGTTAGCTGCCTGGTCAGAGTGCTTTGCTAGCATTTCTGTGTTCAAATGCTGCTGAGGTCAACTTTGCATTTCATCCTTCTGGGGTTGATAAAGTAAGTATCATTTGAGTACTAGGGGTTTGATGTAAATTGGCTACCCCCAACTTGCCAAAATTTCTTGCTGAAGGTGCCACACAGTAGTTCTGAATCCAGAACCATGTGGTTGGGAAACAAACGTCTTACCACACAGCCACACCTGTATGTAATGAATATTGTCGATGACAACATTTGTATTTCAAACATTCAAAGCAACTGCAGAGCTTAAATTTTACTGAGGTCTCTATTATTTTATTCTTCTAAATATATGTGTATGTGTATGTGAGTGTATATATTACAATGGCAGTGTAATATATTTATTGCTGTCACAATAATATATATGGCAGTGAACTGTGATAGATATTCACACTCCTATTATTACAAGGGCTGGTACACATATGCCTACGAACAATCGGTGACTGACACACACACACAAAAGCAGTCAGTCCGATCCATGCCCATATTAACCCAGTGACTCAGAGATGCATGAACACATGCAGTCAGTCAGATGCATGCACATTCACACGCACAGATGCATGCAGTTAGTCAGTTACGCACAGAATCAGTCACATACACACACACACACTGTATTTAATTTATGTTGTACTCACCATATTTAAGAGCAGGCAATAAACTGATTGTAAAGGTAGGAGCGCCTGTTAAATAAGAAAATGTATGTTTAAGATACAAGCCCATGGAGACATATATACATACATGCACACACACACATATATATACACACACATATTTCAACATGTGGAACCTATTAAGCCTGACACATTTTCTCTCTCTCCATATTTTTATCTCTCATCCCTTTTAGTCAAAGAGCACAGACTCGAAATGTCAAAGACTCTTCCAGTTTTCTCAAGTGTCAAACTAATACACCTGCTTGTTGTATCCTCACCTGTCTCTATCTTTTGTTTTCTGTATATTTGAACCATATATATATATATATATATA
>NC_068999.1:5206791-5214762 GCF_001194135.2 Octopus bimaculoides | reverse complement strand
TATAAATTAATTAAAAATGTACAGTGAACTTGCAACGAGGAGTGAAAAACCCAATGTTTCAGATATAGTCCTTCTGCAGGAAAAAAAATTGAAAGGAGAGAAATGAATGAGAGACAACAGAGTGTGTGTGTGTGTGTGTGTTTTAACTTAGAAGATGTGAAATTCTGCTGTCTCTCCTTAAATTCACCCCTTTCAATTTTTCCTCAAAAGGAGGACTGTGTCGGAAAAGCTGAATTTTCGACTCAGTTATATTAAAGCATATTTATATATAAGGATGTACAAATATATTTACATATATGGAAAGGATGATGTACTATTGATTATGCAACTAACATAGACTATGAAACAGCTGTCAACTAATAGAATGAACATACACCTCTTCTCTCACTTCACTTCTATTATTTGATCCATTTTTATATGTACACACACACACACACACATATATATATATATATATATATATATACATACACACACATTCTCTCTGTCTGTCTGTCTGTCTCTGTTTTAAGACAATCATAAAAACAGTTTTTTGTCTTTACAGTCAACAGAATGGATGAAGCAAGAAACACTAACTCACATCTTCAACAATTGTCGATTTGGTTGTCTGAGCGAGACGTATGAGATTCTTGGAGAAATCCGTTTCTGTGGAAATGAAAGAACACAAAGACATTTTATTTTAGGATTACTGCATAAGAACAGAAGTTTCAGAAGATTCCAACGTTTGGGGTTTTCGTCATTTAACTCTTTAGCGTTAAGATTACTCTGCTTATTTATTTATTTATTTACTTCTTCCCATTGTTTAGAGTTAATCATGCATTATCTTGTAGCTTTGAGATTTAGATTATAGGACTGTATACTTTTCGTATGACATTGTAGGGTAAGTGCGAAAGGCTGAATCTGGTCAGTTTGAGCATAAAACAAATTGACTATTTGGCCGGATGTGCCTGGATTAAATGCTAAAGGGTTAACATCCATGCTGGCATGGGTCAGATGGGATTCATTGGGACCAATTTTCTACAGCTAGATGCTCTTCCTGTCACCAACCCTTACCTGTTTCCAAGGAAGCTAACATTCCTCCATGGCTAGACATGTTTTTCATGGAGGACTGGAAAATGAACAAGACAAGCATGTGTACACACATACAACAGGCTTCTTTCAATTTCCACTCACAAGGCTTTGATCAGCCCAGGGCTGTAGTAAAAGACACTTGTCCAAGGTGCCACAGCATGAGACTGAACTGAAGACCATATGGCTGGGATGTATGCTTGTTAATCACACAGCCATACTTGTGTCATATATTGAGGAAAAATATATACTGTTGTTGTTGAGGTGAACCCTGATTGTGCAGATCTATGATCAAAGGCTTTCCAATCATGGTCATCTCTTCATTTTAGAAATACAATGCCCTTCCCTCTTTCAATGCAGTTGGGTGTGATTTGAAGAGATTTGATAGCCATTTCTTGCAATTCTGGAGACCATGTAGAAGGTCCCTGCTATATCTGATAGCATCAGTTTCTGTTTGCCCATCCATCCATCCAGTACTGGGACCCATCTGGGAGAGCAGCAATGATCCACCTAACTCATGCCAGCATAGAAAGCAGATGTTAAAAAAACAACAATGGCAAATGTACGAGTGTACAGTGAGAGAGCGGGGGGAGAGGAAGGGAGGGAGGGAGAGAAAGAGAGGGAGAGATCTTCCAAGCAGTTCATCTTGCTGTGAAGAGTCACCCTTTAAGCACAACACTGAAATCCTAGTCGTTCCTCCCTCCTTTAATATCCATACACGCATATACATTACATACTATCTAGCTGTACGCCATCTCCCACCACACACACATACATATCATCATCATCATCATTGTCGTCGTTTAACGTCCGCTTTCCATGCTAGCATGGGTTGGACGATTTGACTGAGGACTGGTGCAACCGGATGGCAACACCAGGCTCCAATCTAAATTTGGCAGAGTTTCTACAGCACTTCCTAACGCCAACCACTCAGAGAGTTTAGTGGGTGCTTTTACGTGTCACCCGCACGAAGGCCAGTCAGGCAGTACTGGCAATGGCCACGCTCAAAATATATACATACATATACACATATATACACACCCACACGTGTATGTACATACACACACACACACACATCAGACAATGCTTAGAGGTATTTCGTCTGTCTTTACGTTCTGAGTTCAAATTCTGCCGAGGTCGACTTTACCATTCATCCTTTCGGGGTCAATAAATTAAGTACCAGTTGTGTATTGGGGGTCAATCTAATCGAGTGTCCCCCACCTCCCCAAAAATGTTGGGCCTTGTGCCTTGAGTAGAAAAGACATAGTATACTTCAGATGGTATAAACATCTGGTTACATACCACTTCCATCCAGGCCCACTACCACGGACATGATATGGCATACCATTCAGTTACACACCATCTGCATCTAGACACAGCAGACTCCCAGCATCCATTCGAAGTCCATCTTCGTACACTCCTAAGTTCTCACCTCCCGCCACCCTTGTACTGACTATATTTTTACCTTACCCAATCCTTTCTCCCCAGAATGTCCAAGAAAAAAAAAACACAAAAGCTGCCTCTTACTCTTCTCATTAAGTCATTAAGTACAAAACGAAAGTAAAAGGAAAAATCATTGCTCCAGAAGTTTAGGTGTGTCTTGACCCTCCACCCCTGCGCCACTCCATTTGACGTCATCAACCATTTTGGTGTCACCTTTAATGGGCAGCCTCTGAAAGACAGGGGTATGGCCCATTCTTCTTGCTTAACACAATAATAATAAAAATAATAATAATAATAATAATAATAAAAATAATAATAAAAATAATAAGAATAATAATAATAATAATAATAATAATAATAATAATAATATTAATAACAATGATGATGATGATGATGATGATGATGATGATAAAACATTTTGAACTCAAAAGTTTTATTCCAGCCTTGAAAGCGAAAAGTACCACCCACGGCCGGAACTAAACTGTGATTGACTGAGTCATTTAACAAGCAAACGTTATCGAAGAGGTGCTCTACGTGGTGTCTCGATCTGCTAACAATAGCAGCCAAATCCTCCCCCAAACATAGCCATCTACGAAAAAAATAAAAAGCTAAAACGGTATTTCTGTGTCTAGGATAATACTGTCCTGGAGATGGTCATGGCTAGATTGTCTCTGATCAGAGTTCAGCTTAATCTGGGCTGACCTGGAACCAAACAGTCATACACATTACCATTGGAATTTTTATTTGTAAAAATCTTAGCTCTTGTATGTACACACACACACACACACACATTTGTTCAAATACACACACACACACACATTTGTTCAAATACACACACACACACACATTTGTTCAAATACACACACACACACACATTCATTCAAATACACACACACATTCATTCAAATACACACACACACACACACACACACATTCAAATACACACACACACACAGATTCATTCAAATACACACACACACATTCATTCAAATACACACACACATTCATTCAAATACACACACACATTCATTCAAATACACACACACAGATTCATTCAAATACACACACACACACATTCATTCAAATACACACACAGATAGAAGTGCTCACAGACACACACGTGTACATACACATGCCCTGCCAAGCTAACACAAGTGGGACGCATTTTTGTGAATACAGCTTCATGCATGATTGGATCAAGATATTCTTTTAAATGAATACAATAACACACTGTGCTGAAGCGAGTCTTTTTATGGCTCTCAATAACATCAACCACTCAACCACAAACTTGCCATGTAGCAAGGCGATAGTTCTACAAAGCAGCTTAGACATATACACATCTATAAAAACCTACAGGCTATGCACGCTTATTGCTTTAGGAGTTACAACCACACACACTTATAAATCTAACTTAAAACTGCACATACAGGTTTCAAAAGAAATCCCAAACCTACATAGATATCTGTAAGTGTGATATCTTTAGGTTTTATAGCTATAGGATCTACAGGCTGCACACAATTATAACTAGCTTTTTATCATCTTACACAAGATCGCCTCCTCCAATGCTGCATCATCATTATCGTTTAATGTCCGTTTCCCACGCTGGCATGGGTTGGACGGTTTGACTGAGGACTGGCAAGCCAGAAGGCTGCATCAGGCTCCAATCTGATCTGGCAATGTTTCTACAGCTGGATGCCCTTCCTAACGCCAACCACCCTGAGAGTGTAGTGGGTGCTTTTTATGTGCCACCAGCACAAGGGCCAGCCAGTCAGGCAGTACTGGCAACGGCCAAGCATGAATGGTGCTTTTTACGTGCCACCAGCACAAGGGCCAGCCAGTCAGGCAGTACTGGCATCGGCCAAGCATGAATGGTGCTTTTTATGTGCCACCGGCACAGGAGCCAGCCAGGGGGAGATTCAGTTCTATTTTGAAGACACCAACATCCACTCCATGTACATCCCTCAGGCTTTTTTGAGAGGACACTGAAGAGCTGGCCAATTGAAAATCATTGCGGAAGACACAACAAGAGACAGGCACCAACCATATCAGCCTACAAAACCTATTGGAATTAGTACACATGTACATCACCAATATTCCAGCAACCAATGATCTGGTACCTCCTTTAATCTGGATAAAGTATGAAGGGAAATTTGAAATCCTTGTGGTCACTCGTCTCATTCACTGCACAACCACAAGAAGTGGTGTGTGTATTGTATGTTTATGTGTGTTATTTACACTGTTTGTTAAAATGGCAAATAACAAAATTTTGAGAGGTCTTCAACTTCTTGAACCCTACAGCCACACCTGTGAAGATAGAAAGAAAGAGAAAATAATACACTTACCCAACTGTGCCTTCTTATCGATGTAATAAATTATGTCTTTGAGGTACTTTGACCAAACTTTGGCTCTCTGTAAAGCTACGTCCATGCCACTGTCGTGTTGCCGTAAAATTTCATTCACCTCATCAGGTCCCATGACACCTATAATAGACAAAGAGAGAGGAGGTGTGAGTAGTAGTAACAGTAGGGCTGAATGCAGTGGGAGCAAAGAGCAGCAAGGAAACCAGAAGATGCAAAGTAATATGGATGATAAGAGAAAAAATAGAGGGATAGCATAGACTTACAGAGAGAGGTGGAGTACTTTAGAGCAGGAGGCATAAGGAAGAGAGTGGGTGTGGTATCAGCAATAAATACAAGAAAACTATCAGGAAATGAGATATGGAGCAGAGATACTCAAATGAAATAAGGAAGAACACAAGAAATTAGAGAGAAGGATGCAGAAATTGATGATAATGCACAAGGCATTACACCTGAAAAGTGACATTCATAGAATTTGTTTGTTCTATGAGATTTTACTTTTGTTTGGTAAAGAACGGTGGAAGTAGGGTAGAGAGGGTCCTTCCTTCCTTCCTTCCTCATGCAATTTGTTTGCCCCCCCCACCTCTCCCAACATGTCATTGCTTGTTATAAAACTTGATAAGCCCAGAGGTAAGGGCTGGACATAGCACGAGGTATTATATGTCCTATCAATAATGATTACTTTTATTAATCTCCGAGGGTCCAAAGGTCTAGGGACAGTAGAAGGCTGAAATACAAGAGATTGAGTAAAATAAGGTGAAATCAACAAAAGCAACAGATAAATAGGGACATGCGAGCAAAAAGCCCCCCAAAGAAGGTGCGAGAAGCAATAAAGAGCTTGCATAATCTGGGTGAGAAGTGGGTACCCCTTCCTAGAAAACATAAACAGGGGCACGAAATGGTGAAGTAGGACTTACTTATTGTCTTGGTTTCATCCATTGGAGTGTGAACATTGACAGTACTGGCAATGACCTCGTAAGACTGCAATAAAAAATTTAAAAAAATAATAATAATAATAATAATCCTTTCTACTATGGGCACAAGGCTTGAAATTGAGGGGAGGGTGGGGCAGTCAATCAGATCGACCCGAGTACGCAACGGGTACTTAATTTATGATGAGGTTGACATTACTTGTTGATAATATGACCGGCTGCTCTGCACTTTCAAACTCCTGTGGAATAAAGAGGTACCTAACTTGAAAAGCAAGTAAGGGTTACCAACAGGAAGAGCATCCAGCAGTAAAACTATCCTTCAAATAACTCTGTAGATCAATGCTCCGCAGTCTTTTATCGCTTGCGGTACACTCATATTTTTTTCAAAATTTAGCGGCACACCTGAACTAAAAATATAACTAACAGTATGGGTGAAAAAAATTATATTTAGGTTATACTGCGGCACACCTAACATCGTTTCATGGCACACCAGTATGCCACAGCATACCAGTAGCGGAGCACTGATCTAAACCCACCTTGGCATAGAAAAATACATGTCAAATGAACCAACACACACACACCATATATGTTATCATCATCATCATCAACATCATTATTTTCAATTGATGCCTATCTGTAATAAAACCATGAGTTGGATGGTTTGACAGGAACCGACAAGTCAGAGAAATATGCCAGCTTCTAATATCTGCCTTGGCAAGGTTTTTACTATGGCTGGATGTCCTTCCTAATGCCAAACTATTTACAGAGTGTACAGGGTGCGTAACTGAATGGGCAGGTGTAAAGTACTGAGGCAGGTGGCTTCGTGCCAGGTGTTGACGAGGTTAAAATATGACAGAGGGACCGGAAAGGATGTCTTGCTGTAAAGGAGGTACATGGTTATCCTAGCTGGAAAAAAAGAAAGATGGTGAGGATTTGTGTATCTACACACACACACACACACACACACACACACACGCACACACATGAAAATAAAAAGGAAAAAGAGATGAGGCTGCAGTCTACAATAGTCGTCAGTCCAGCATCTTTAACAATCATGATGGAATGTATGTGGAAAGGGAATATAAACAACATAAAAAAAACCCAGTCAAGTTAAAAAAAAAAAGGGAAAAAAACAGTAACATGAAGACACAATACATATACAGGTGGGGTAGAGAGAGAGATAGAGAGAGAGAAGGAATTAAAGACCACTCAGGTGTGTTTACAGGTAGAGAAAAGAGTAAACAAGCAGAGCAGATACTGTCAAGTCATTAAGTGTGTGTGTGTGTGTGTGTGTGTGTGTGTGTGTGTGTGTATACATGAGTGTGTGCAGGTATGTAAGTGGTGATAAGATCTACAGTACACACCCACATACCATATCAACATTGAAATGAATGGTGTGGATGTGTGGGAAGAGGTGTGCATGGTTCCGGGTTCAATCCCATTGCAGAGCACCTTGGGTAAGCATCTTCTACTAATGCTTCAGGCTGACCAAAGCCTCGTGAGTGAATTTGGTAGATGGAAACTGAAGGAAGCCCATCAAGTGTATGTGTGTGTGTGTGTGAGTGTTTACATTCCTGTGATCTAGTGGTTCAGAAAAAGAGACCGATAGAATAAGAAGGCTTAAAAAAAGAAAAGAATACTGGGGCTGATTCATTTGACTAATAAACCCTTCAAGGTGGTGCCCTAGCATGGCCACAGTCTACTGACAGAAACAAATAATAAAAGATATGTACAATGTAGATTATATATTATTTTGTACTGTATGTATGGGTATATATCTATCAAAAACTTATATATATATATATATATGTGGGTGGGGGGTATATACAAATATTAGTTTCAAGTTTTGGCACAAGGCCAGCAATTTTGTGGGAGTGGGGGTAAGTCGATAACATTGACCCTCATAGCTCAACTGACATTTTATTGACCCCGAAAGGACGAAAGTAAGGTCGACCTCGGCAGAATTTGAACTCAATATGTATATATAAATATTATGTGTGTATATATACATATATTTATATATACACACACACATATGTGTTTATGTGTGTGTGTGTTTATGTATGTGAATATATATGTATGTGTATGGATATATATTTGTGTATATGTGTGTACGTGTATGTTTGTATATATATATATATATAATATATTGTGTGTATATATATATATAT
>NC_068999.1:5204993-5206044 GCF_001194135.2 Octopus bimaculoides | reverse complement strand
ATAATATATTGTGTATATATATATATATATATATATATAATATATATATATATAATATATTGTGTGTGTGTGTATATATATATATATATAATATTTATATAAATATATAGTATATAATATTTATATATACACACACACATATATATGTATTTATATATTCATGCACACATACCCATGTATAGTTAAAAGAGAAACTTGACAATATTTTGAGACAAATAAAAGATGTTCCAGCCCCATGATGAGTGTGTTTATGTGTGTGTGTGTGTGTGAGAGTGTATATACGTATGATTTCATGCATGTATGTTTATGTACGTGTTGTGTTTGTATAAAATATCCAATACATACAATTTGAGCGACCATGACAGCAGTAGACCAGGTGAGCAGCAGATGTCCAGGTGAGCAAATGAAGAGGTGAGCCACCAGCAAAAGGTGTGACTTCTAATGATTCTAGATGGGTGCAGGTAGAGACAAAATGTGATTGGTTTCAAAGACAAGCACCCCACCTGAACTTTCCCTGCCTTCAACTTCCACCTTTATCATTATTACTATTTTTTTTTTCATCATTTCCTTTCTTTGTTCTTCTTCTCCTTATTGTTGTTGTTGTTACTATTACTGAGGTGGTGAGAGGGAAGGTAGAATCATTCGTACACAGGACAAAACCCTTAAGTTTGAATTCCACTGAGGTCGACATTGCTGTTCACCCATTCAGAGGTGTAAAAATAAGTACCAGTTGCGTACTGACGGTGATGTAATCAACAAGCCTGTTTCCTCATAAAATTTTAGGCCTTGTGTCTATAATAGAATTATTAAGGCACAGGAGTAGCTTACTTACCAACCACATGGTTCTGGGTTCAGTCCCACTGAGTGGCACCTACTGTCGTCTACTGTAGCCTTGGGCCGACCAAAGCCTTGTGAGTGGATTTGGCAGACGGAAACTGAAAGAAGCCCTTCGTGTATATCATCATCATCGTTTAATGTCTGCTTTCCATGCTAGCATGGGTTGGACGATTTGACTGAGGACTGGTGAACCAAGTGGCTACGTGTGTGTTTG
>NC_068999.1:5202884-5203990 GCF_001194135.2 Octopus bimaculoides | reverse complement strand
TGTAGCCTTGGGCCGACCAAAGCCTTGTGAGTGGATTTGGCAGACGGAAACTGAAAGAAGCCCTTCGTGTATATCATCATCATCGTTTAATGTCTGCTTTCCATGCTAGCATGGGTTGGACGATTTGACTGAGGACTGGTGAAACCAGATGGCTACACCAGGCTCCAATCTGATTTGGCAGAGTTTCTACAGCTGGATGCCCTTCCTAATGCCAACCACTCAGAGAGTGTAGTGGGTGCTTTTACGTGTCACCCGCACGAAGGCCAGTCAGGCGGTACTGGCAACGGCCACGCTCATCTCGCTCGAAAAACCTCATGTTTCACCTGCACAAGAGCCAGTCCAGGGTTGATAAATTTAAGTACCAGTTGCATACTGGAGTCAATCTAATCGACTTCCCCCTCCCCACAAATTTCAGACCTTGTGCCTATAATGGAAAGGATTATTATTGTTGCTGCTTGACTATCAGTATGTAGGACAGACAGTGATAGAATAATGCAAACCACATTGATTGCAGCAGATCAATACAAACAGGTGTGTATATATACACTCGTACAACTGCCACCATTGTCAATGCAAACAACAGTCAGGCTAAATGTACACAAAGATTACACGCATATATATGAGGCAACAACCAAACCATATATATATATATATATATACAGACACACACGTGTCACCGTGAGGATAATGCTTGGCCACGTACAGCGAGGATGACATTACGAAGGCTGGAGCAGTTTGAATGAGAAACGATGCTCCACCCACCATATTCGCTGGACATTGCCCCATCTGATTTCCGCAGTCTTCAAAATCATTTGGACAGAAAAAATATGAATTCTGTAAACGAGGTCAGAACAGTACTGGGGGAGTATTTCTTGTCATGGACAAGAGAATTTTGCAAGAAGGACCCTGCAAGTCGACTAGATAGATGGAAGAGCATTGTAGAAAATGAAGGAGAGTATATTTTAGATTAAAGAAGAACTTTATTTTAATTTTGAAAAATAAAAGTATAAAAAAACCCGCATTATTTATGGGATGACCCAATATATAAGGCGCAGGAGTGGCTCTGTGGTAAGTAGCTTGCTTACCAACCACATGGTTCCAGGTTC
>NC_068999.1:5201026-5202747 GCF_001194135.2 Octopus bimaculoides | reverse complement strand
CAAAATGATTGAAACAAGAATATATATATATATGTATGTATATATGATTGTGTGTGCGTTACCCCCAACATTGCTTGACAACCAATGCTGGTGTGTTTATGTCCCCGTAACTTAGTGGTTCAGCAAAAGAGACCAATAGAATAAGTACTAGGCTTCCAAAGAATAAGTCCTGGGGTCGATTTCTTTGACTAAAGGTGGTGCTCCAGCATGGCCGCAGTCAAAATGATTGAAACAAGAATATATATATATATGTATGTATATATATGCTAGAAATAGCACCCCGATCCCTTTAAAAACATTTGCACTCCTGTCTTACTCCATTTCCATCTTATGCATCAGAAGATTCACGGAAATGATATCATGTGATTGGCCAGACTATTGAATATTGTTCAACATCACTAGTCACAATGCACTTTGCATTATTTTAGCTTTGAAATGGCACCACACTGCTGGATAGGCAAGCAGGCCAACATTTTGGTTGACAGGAAGACCAGTTCATCACAGGGTTAACCATTTACAGCTGAGTGAACTGGGGTACCGTGAAACGAAGTGTCTTGCTCAAGAATACAACACACCACTCTGTCTGTCTGGAAATTGAACTCACGACCACAAGTGAAATATCCTAAACACACGCGTGCATTCACAGAGATGAGATACTTGGACAAAAATAGACTACATGGTCATGGCTGAGGTAACCATTTTTTTTTTTATGTCATAGCTGTATGCATGATCAAAGCTGACCTAGGAATAATAACAACAACAATGACAACAGTATATTACCTACGTCATACATGCACAATACATCTCCATGCCATAAACATTCAAACTGGCACACCTATGCATAAAATACACACACAATAATAATAATAATAATAATAAAGACACACAATAATAATAATAATAATAATAATAATAATAAAGACACACAATTTTTGAAAAGAGAAAAAAAAAACATTTGTTATGTCCTTCAAATCAATGTAGTTTTTAATTTCAATTTTACTGCCAAGTGATAATTGCTGTAACTAATTAATTGAAACAGTGCCGTCCACAATGTCCTTATATGGTGGCAAAAGCATGGCTGTGTTGTTAAGAAGCTTGTACAAGTGACAAGAGAGAAAGAGAGAGCAACAAAAAACCACTATGTAGGTTTCTTCTCCAAATGCAAACAATCTTCACATACATACAAATACACACACACACACACACACACATATATATATATACACTTATACACACACCCATATACACACACACACCATATATACACATACACACATGCCCATATATACACACACCCTTGTATGTGTACCCACACACACACACCTAGCTGTCAACAGATAGGCTCTACATGTGTATATAAGCTTGTATAGAGTTGTCAATAGATTACCCATAACATACAATGATAAGAGCATATATTGTTTATGCCATAATAATTTAGAATCATGCAGAAAGAAATGAAATAACACGCAATCGAGTATTTTTTAACACCATACCATTACTTACACACTATTACTTACAGCTTGACCCAATCTGAGTTCCATTATAAAAACTATACATATATATATATATATATATATATATATATATATATACTTCATTTAAGAGCAGCAGAAATATAACAAAAGACTGTTACTCGGAGTTTAACGTTCCCCCTTTCTAATAAAACTGTCCGATGAACGGGAAACTCCGAGTAACAGTCTTTTGTTATATTTCTGCTGCTT
>NC_068999.1:5197110-5200127 GCF_001194135.2 Octopus bimaculoides | reverse complement strand
ATATATATATATATATATATATATATATATATATATAGATAGATAGATATCCAGGCCTATTCCCCATTTCAAAAATCATGATTGTATATAAGCATATATACAGAAAGAATTTGTAGATAGTATTTGATAGGAGAAAGTGTATATATAAAATGATAACAATAACCCTAGGATGGAATTTATAAACATCTCATGCATCACTACAAAATTGGTCACTAGAATATATCTGAGCAACGTACAGGTCTCTCAAATATTATGCATTATGAATCCTTGGTTTATTAAAATTATCTCCCATTCTAGAAGATGGGTCCTAATTATCAAATAGCAATTAAGACCAGGTCCATTTCAAAAGCAAAGATAATCTCCAGAATCAAGAAAGAGTCTCCACCTGATAGACCATTAAAGAAAACGACAGGCTTATTGCCTGGAGGTAAGAGGACAGTGGTGGACATGTTTCTGCCTAAATAACTGTCATTAGCATGACTATTGTCTTACCTCCAGTAACCAAGGGACTTAAACTTATCTATGAAAGTGTAGCCTTCATTGATGGATTAAGTAAAGTACTGGTATATTTGTTTTAGCAGAGAGGGTCGAATAAACTCTGTTCCCCCACAATATTCTGTAGACTTGGGTTTGTGTTAGAAAATACTTTTCTTCTTCCCTTTCCATTTTTTTCTCTTTTTTGTAATGTAACACAATAACTTACCTAATTATCTTGCCAATAGAGGCCATCAACACTTTCCTCAGATAACACATTTTACCTCCCTCTCCCCGCCTTTTCTTAACACCTACCAAACTACTCATATATCTGTCTGTCTGTCTGTCTGTCTGTGTAAGAGTTTATGTATCAGTCTATCTACCTGTGTGCCTGCCTATGTGTGTGTGTGTGTGTGTGTGTGTGTGTGTTCATCCATCTACCTATCTGTCTATCCATAATCCATCTGTGAATTCCTATCTATCCATCTATCTACACATCCATCTATCTACATATCTATCTACCTATCTATCTATATATCCATCCATCTCTCTCTCTGTCTATCTCTCTATCTATCTATCTATCAACATACATACCAATGTATCTATCTACAACCTATCTATGTAACACTATATATCTACATATCTATCTACCTACCCATGCAAGTAAACACACATCTACACATGTGCCTATCTATATACATCCCTAACTATCTAGCTACATATATATATCTAAATACTGACCTACAAATGTACCTACTTCCCCAGCTACCAACCTCTACCTATCAACCTATATCTATATACCGACATTACCTACCTACTACAGGTGTATCTATCAAGCTACTGGCTGCTTCTTACCTGTCTACCTGTCTATATCTACCTACCTAACGATGCATCTATCTATTTTACTTTTTGCAAGAAGAATGGAGATAGTGACAAAGTTTCAACTGGGTGGCCTTCACTGGACTGTCCAACATCACGACTCCATAACAAATAGGCACTCTACAAAATAACATTAATTCTTCAGTTTAATGTTAAATTGTTTATTATTATTATTATTATTATTATTATTATTATTATCATCAGGGTAGCAAGCTGGTAGAATTGTTAGCACTCAGGACAAAATGCTTAGCAGTATTCTAACCACTATGTTCCGAGTTCAAATTCTGCCGAGGTCAACTTTGCCTTTCATCCTTTCAGGAGTTGAAGAAATAAGTACCAGTTATGTACTGGAGTTGTTGTGATTGACTAACCCCTTTCCCCCCTTGCAACTGCTGGCCTTGTGCCAAAATTAGAAAGAATCAGAACTCAACATTAAAACAAACATTAATAGGCATCCATCTAGCGACTTTGCACAGCTTAATCACCTGAGGTATGGCTGTGTGGTAAGAAGCTTGCTTCCCAACCACATGGTTCTGGGTTCAGTCCTACTGCGTGGCACCTTGGGCAAGTGTCTTCTACTATAGCCTCAGGCCGACCAAAAGCCTTGTGAATGGATTTGGTAGACGGAAACTGAAAGAAGCCCATTGTGTGTGTGTGTGTGTGTGTGTGTGTGTGTGTGTGTGTGTGTGTGTGTGTGTGTGTGTGTGTGTGTGTGTGTATATATGTGTGTGTGTGTTTGTGTGTCTGTGTTTGTCCCCCTCTACTACCATCGCTTGACAACTGATGTCGGTGTGTTTACATCCCTGCAACTTGGTGGTTCAGCAAAAGAGACCGATAGAATAAGTACTGGGCTTACAAAGAATAAGTCGTGGGGGCCGATTTCTTCGACTAAAGGCGGTGCTCCAGCATGGCCACAGTCAAACGACAAACAAATAAAGGAATAAAAGAATACCTATGTACCTGAACCTACCTATATCTATCTACCTGCCTGCCTGTCTGTCTATCTCCTTGTCTATGTTCTTATCTATCTACCTACTTATCCATCCATCCAACCATCCATCCATTCCTCCATTCATCCAGCCAGCCATCCGGCCATCCATCCTGTACCTTCATCCTGGCACTCCTGCCCTCCATCCCCACCATCTTAGTATTCAGTTGACTCTCTTAACTACCTGACCATGACAAAAGCAAACGAACACAAAGAAAAAGACTTAATTACAACTATTCGTTTTATTGTTGTTGTTGTTGTTGTTTGTTAGGGGGTCTGAAAGTTTGTAAACAGGAAGCAGGAGAAAATTAACCCAGGTATTCATGAATGAAGTACAGGTATGTCTTATGATTAATGGTGGCAAAGGAGGGAGAGAGGGAGGGTAGGAGCTACAAAAGTGCATAGCTGTGCTTGTGTGTGTGCTTGTGTGTGTGTGTGTGCTTGTGTGTGTGTGTGTGTGTGTGTGTTTGGTAACCAAGATATTGGAGGAGGTGGTGATGGCAGTCAATGAATTGAGAGGTGGAAAAGAGGTCGGGGAATGGGGGGGGGATGACAGGTAAAAAGAGGGAAACAATTAGCAAACTCACCACAGCTATCATTACTACTACTACTACTACTACAGTAGCATCTTTGCAGCAACACTACCACCACACAACATGACTACCACTACTACTTG
>NC_068999.1:5193659-5196845 GCF_001194135.2 Octopus bimaculoides | reverse complement strand
CATGGTTCTTTGGCTTACTAGAAATAGCAGTCAAACTGCGGAGACAGACATTTGATAATGTATTCCTGGATATATTCATGTGTCTGAGAAAAGTAAAATTAAATGGGATGGCCAGGGCTGGAACACCATTAAAAAATTTTTTTTTACTGAGATCAGGATTGATCTGGGGTTAGATAATTAAATATTCTACTATAGACAAAAGGCCTGAAATTTGGAGGGGAGGGGGGGCAGTCAATTAGATCGACCCCCAGTACACAACTGGTACTTAATTTATCCACCCCAAAAGGATGAAAGGCAAAGTCAGCTTTGGCAGAATTTGAACTCAGAACATATAGCGACAGACGAAATGCCACTAAGATGGAGCACCATCTTGAAGAATTTATAGTTAAATGAGTTGATACTAGATATTTATCAGTTTGTTTCCCACCACTGCTTGACAGTGGGAGGGGGGACAAACACAGACACAAACACACAGATGACAGGCTTCATACAGTTTCTATCTACCAAATCCACTCACAAAGCTTTGGTCAGATTGAGGCTACAGTAGAAGACACTTGCCCAAGTTACCAAGCAGTGAGACTGAACCTAGATCCATGTGGTTGGGAAGCAAATTTGTTACCACAGAGCCATGCCAGTGTCTGTGAGTATGGTAGCGAAAAAGTCTAACAGATGGTATGATCATGACCAGAGCTGTTTCTTTAACCACAGGTCTGCTATGAAGAGGGTTGACCAAGTGCTAACCAACAACATCCATCACCATCATCACCGTCATCACCAGCAACTCTAACAGCAACCACAACTACTATCACTGCTACTGTCATCAGAAAAACAAAACAGTGATACCATATCACACACACACACACACACACACACACACACACACACACACACACACACACACACCTTTGATTGTGAGGAGTGAATTCTTGAAAGATAAGAAAGAATCAAGTCTGTTTATCAAGTGTGTATATAAAGTGTGTTTATGAAGAAGCAATATCAAGGACGTCTATCAAGATCAACACTGATCAAAGACATTCCAAGCATGACCTTACAGCCTTATTTTTCTTTTTTGCAGGAATTTTGTTCCCTAAACTTCATTGTGAACATGCTGCTGTTGTTGTTGTTGGTGGTGGTGGTGGTGGCAGGTGTAGTTGATGTAGATGTTGCCGTTTCCAATGTTCCAGTAACCGATATAGTTGTTATCATTGTAGTGTTGTTGTTGTTGTTGTTCATATAGCTGTTGCCATTGTTGACATAGTTGTCATTCTAGCTATTGTTGTTGTTGTTGTTGTTTAGTTGTAGCTGATATAGTTGGCAATGCTGTTGATACTAACACAAACTTCCTGGATTCACCATCATCATCATCATCGTCGTCGTTTAACGTCCGCCTTCCATGCTAGCATGGGTTGGATGATTTGACTGAGGACTGGTGAAACCAGATGGCTACACCAGGCTCCAATCTGATTTGGCAGAGTTTCTACAGCTGGATGCCCTTCCTAATGCCAACCACTCAGAGAGTGTAGTAGGTGCTTTTATGTGCCACCGACATGAAGGCCAGTCACATGGTACTGGCAATGGCCACGCTCAAAATGGTGTATTTTACGTGCCACCCACACAAGAGCCAGTCTAGCAGCACTGGCAACGATCTCGCTCGAATGTCTTTACACGTGCCATCCAGCACAAGTGCCAAGAAGGCAATGTTGGGCACAGGTGCCATGACGGTTTCGCTTTCACTTGCCCCAATAGGTCTTCACAAGCCGAGTTTCATTTCCAATGAAGGAGACGACGTTGGCATGGGTGCCAGTCGTCAAATTTAATTCGATTTATTCCTGAGTAAATAAACTGAAAAGATCTCTGTCAATTCAAACAGTGGAACATTCAATCCTTCAATCAAATGAACTTACAAACTCTTTGAATTAGCATATAAGCGGCTGTGTATTCCAGAGCACATACATACTTAATGTATCTGCTCCCCCTGGTGAGAAAGATTAGCCTGTAAGAGTCCAGTGCTAGTGCCATATAAAAAACACTTGTGCCGGCGCCACATATAAACGCTCAGGCCGGTGCCACGTAAAAAGTACCCAGCACACAATGTTATAATGGTTGGCATTAAGAAAGGCATCCAGCTGTAGAAACCAAGCCAGATCAGACTAGAACTAGGTACAGCTCTTCTGCTCTGGTCAAACCATTCAACCCATGCCAGCATGGAAGACAGTTTTGATGATGATGATGATGAAATCAAATAGAACCAGTGTGACATGTCAAAGCTGGATCTTTGAATTATTGGCAAAGCCCATCGGATGCAGGCTTCAGCACAGTTTCTATCCACCTAATTCTACCCGCAAGGCTTGGGCTGACCAAGGCCATAATAAAAAAAACAACTACCCAAGATGCTATGCAGTGAGTTTGAACCCGAGACATCATGGTTGTGAAACAAACTTCTTTAACCAATAAGCCACACTACACACACCTGCATGCACATATGCACTCCTACCCTGGTATAAGGTATGGCTGATACCCAATTACTCCTAGTTGAAATTCCAACAAGGTGAGTGGAAACGTAGAGTTGTACAGTGTTTAGAAAAAAAGTGAAGGATTGAGATAGGGGTACTTGTATACACACCCTTACTGAACCACATCTACATAATTCCAGCCACCCACACCCAAAATGATTAGGGGTGGGGGTATTACACATATATACACCCATATTAAAGGTCTTATGTCTACACTATATCTTCTACACACATTCATATAGATAATAGCAACGCCAACCCCACTACTGATCCCACCTTCATGTGTACCATAGGATTGCTGGATCGGGGATGGCCAAGGGTTATACAGTATCTCTACAACCGGTAACATCACCACAAAAACTACCGCCAACACCAAAAGACCCTGAATGCTAACACCACCACCTGTCAATACCACCACAATGACGACCAGCCATACCATGGATACGACATTGTCCTAGAGAGAACGGTAAAGTTTCAAGAAAATGTCACCTTTCCCAGACATGCAGTAACGTATACTTACACACACACACACACACACTCACACACATACATACACATACACATATATACTTACACAAATATATATATATACACACACATACTTACAGATATATATATATATACACACATATACTTACAGATATATATATATATATATATATATATATATATA
>NC_068999.1:5179406-5193562 GCF_001194135.2 Octopus bimaculoides | reverse complement strand
ATATATATATATATATATATATATATATATATATATATACACACACACACACACACACAAATACACACATATACTTACACACATATATACTTACAGATATATATCCAGAAATACACACACACATATATACTTACAGATATATATATATATTTTTATATATTATTGTTTTATATATTATTTTCTTCATTTTGTACTTTTTTGTACTTCTTTGTAAAAAAACATTTTCATTCTCCTTCTTGATAATTTGCTTCATCGCAATGAAAACCGGTTAGAAAAAATCTTTATTAAATTATGCTTCCAGTTCAGCATTCTGGCTTTTTTTCATTTTCCTATATATATATATATTCACACACACATATACTTACACAGATATATATATACATAAATACACATACTTACACACACATTGATAGTCCTATATGTACTCAAACATACAATGTATGTAAACACACAACACCTATACATACAAATTTAAACACACACACACACACACACACACACACACACACACACACACACACACACACACACACACACACACACACACACACACACATGCAAATAACAAATGTAAACATACAGTCACAAACTTACACTTACACACAGAATCACACACAGACTTAAACACACAAATAAATATAAATACACACACATACACACACACCATAGCACAAGCCAATGAAATGCTCCGAGTCAGTCAATCAGCTAGAAATAGCAGCTGAATCACAGTGGCATCACACCGTACTTTCACGATCCCATTTTTGATAATGCTGCCCTAGTTACACTTTATCAACTGTATCAAACAACAAAGCCAGGATGGTCACAGCTGGATTGCCTTTGATCATACGTCTACTCATTCATGGTTCACTCGGTGCCCAACAACAACAGTAACAACAATAGGACCGAGACAAACCTATGAACAAGAACCAGATTGAAATGTCAACTCGTGGCTGTTTCACATACTCTACCGATGACATATAATCTCCCCCACCCCTACTTTGGAAATCAATAGGGGTGGCCACCTGTCAGCCGATACTTCTGATCACAGATTGTTAACGAGAATTGTCTGACTATCATATGAATGTATGAGGTTCGTTAAATGTATGACTACCGCCGTTTAAGTTTAGAAATCCACATTGATTATCATTAAGTGGAATTTTGCTTTGAGTGAGCCATATAAACCAGTGGTTTTCAGCCTGTTTTCCCATAAGCCCCACTATAACTTTCCAGAAAAATATATGCCCCACTAGCTTGCTTACGAACCACATGGTTCCGGGTTCAGTCCCACTCCGTGGCACCTTGGGCAAGTGTCTTCTACTATAGCCTCGGGCCGACCAAAGCCATGTGAGTGGATTTGGTAGACGGAAACTGAAAGAAGCCCATCGTATATGTGTGTGTGTGTGTGTGTGTGTATATATATATGTTTGTGAGTTTGTCCCCTCAACCGATGCTGGTGTGTTTACATCCCCCGTAACTTAGCAGTTCGGCAAAAGAGACCAATAGAATAAGTACTAGGCTTCCAAAGAATAAGTCCTGGGGTCGATTTGCTCAACTAAAGGCAATGCTCCAGCATGGCCGCAGTCAAATGACAAACAAATAAAAGAATAATATATATATATGTATGTATGTATGTATGCATGTATGTATATATATATAGGGTTGGCCAAAAGTCATGCACCAAAGAACTTGGCATTGTATTTATATTGTTGTTGTTATGATTAATTCTGTTCATCATGTTGTCATCATTATTTTATCTATTTTATCCAATTTCAGAAAAACAAACGCTTGTGTGCAATATATATTCTTTTCTACTCTAGGCACAAGGCCCGAAATTTTTGGGGAGAGGGCCAGCCTTTTAGACTGACCCCACACCTCAGTACATAACTGGTACTTAATTTATTGACCCCCGAAAGGATAAAAGGCAAAGTCGACCCCGGCAGAATTTGAACCCAGAATGTCAAGACAAATGAAATACCAGTAAGCATATTGCCCCTAGTATCTCATCAACTGGAACACAGGTGTATCTGTGGATCTAAGGAAACAGTGTCTCCCGGTACTTATTCTATCATTTTTGCTGAACAACCAAGTTACAGGTATGTAAACAGAACGACTCCAGTTGTCAAACAGTGGTAGCAGACAAAAACAAAGACACACACACATACATTGTGTGTATGTGTGTGTGTGTATTGCTATATAAGGGTATGATCCAAGGATCTAAGTGTAGGAAGTGTGTACGCTTCAAACGATCCATGGCAGGTACAATAAAAAAGCGAATAGTGTACGATAAGGAACAGTAACAATTTATTGGCATTGAAAGCTGCACACTTTTTCCGATAGTGAAATTACAAGGATAAGTTTTATTTTTATATATATATATATATATATATATATTGCTCTGCTTGTTTCAGTCATTGGACACCAGCCATGCTGGTGCACCAATGCATATTATATATATTTTTGTGTTTTTTATATAGGTGGGGGTGACTCTGAAAGGGGTCTCAAGGAGTAGCGTCCCTGCCTTCCTGAGCTAGTTTTCCACCACAATTCTTGAAAATCATGGTAGGGGCCTTGGTCTCGGGGACTACTCATGTCTAGAAACTGAGGTTGGGGTTAAGCAAGGGCATGCTCCCCATAGAAAATCCAGCTCCAAAAAAGCCTCATGATAGCAAAGGAGAATGGGCACCAGTCAGCCCAAGGGCTGGGGTGGGCTGCACCTGCCTGCCTTGGTTGCTATGGCATTGAGGTAAATCCAGCCACCCACATTAACGGGGACAAACCCCGGATTGACAACACTGGATGATGATTATATGATTATATATATATGAATATATACACACACACATACATTTATTCAAACATAAATGCAATGCTCTGGCATGACTTGAATCATGACAATTATATACACACACAAAGTTCGAGACATGTACACAATTGTACACATATACATATATACACACATTCACACAAACACCTACCTTTAGTAGTTGGCATCCTAAGTCCATAAAGTAAAGATATGGTTTCAAGAGAAAGTGGGAGAGAGAGACAGAGACTATTTTAACAGCCGCAGGTTTCTGAAGGTGAGACACCTCGGTAAACGCCTACTTTATACTAAAGGACGGACCAAAAACATATCCACTTATACTCTTCTCCTGGCCTACACACGCATGCACACACACACACTTCCAAACTATTGATTCATGCGAGAAGATTTTTCTTATCTTTCTTCTTTCAAATCTTATTTCACTGTACACTTCACAGACTAACTAAATCAAGTTCTGTATCAATCTATTGATGTGTATGTGTGTGTGTTTGACTTATACAGCTTTAAAATACATAAATGTATATTATATGTGTGTGTGTGTGTGTGTGTGTGTGTGTGTTTAGTTATAGAAAATGTGATATGTACAGGTAAGTGTTTATACAAAAGAGTATAGAAATACATATTTATGAGTGTTTTCTATTCAATCATCCATTTAAACTTTCATCGTCTCTACTCAGAGTTTTAATATAAACAGATTATTTTTGTGCCGACTCATTTTTGGGATGTCACTCTAAAATCTAGGATTTGCATGTCATCTTGTCTTAGCATATCTGGGTCGTAGTGTGTGTGTGTATATATATATATATATATATATATATATATATATATATATATGTATGTATGTATATATGCTATTTACGTCAACATACATGTATATGTAACAATATCTTTCTATAAGATTGTGGAGTTAAAAACATGCATACACATACATAAAAATTTGCATAGCTAAAGAAATACGTCTCGATACATGTGTATATAGATGTATATATATATATATATATGTGTGTATAAATATTTATACACACATGTATAAACTCACACACGCATGTATGAAATGCATATATAGACAGGTAAAATAAGAATAGAATAAACCTTTTACACACTTCAGTTTGTATATATATATCCACACACACACACAACAATATAATCAGCAATTCAATATTTACAACGTAAACATTGATGCGTGATGACATTTCCTTTCAAAAGAGAGAAAGAAAGTGAGAGGGAAAGAAAAAAGAGACGAAGAAGGAAGAAAATAGACAGAGAGGAAAGTGAGACACAAAGTTTTTCTCAGGTGTTTGTATTACTATGATAGGTAACACTGCCACCACCACCACCGCCACTACTTTGTCGGTACAGTCTGGTATCTTAACTTCACAGTAGTTAGGTCTGAAGTGGTTAGTTTATGGTCAGTGTAGTCCAGTACCTTCATAATACAGGCAGCCCTCATCTCACGGATGCATTGTATTCCTGAAAATTTTTTTCTGTAATATGAATCTCCATAACCTGAAGCCTATTTCCCTCTTGACTCCATGTAACATGGGCTTCAATCTCACGTCACAAAAACCCATGATATAGCAAGATTTCATTAACAAATTTCCAACGTAAAAGCGATTCAGACCAGAGGAGGTTTTACTTACCTTTGATTTTGCAATATCAGCTGTGTAAAGGGGTTCACTGTCTCCCATCAGATACTCCGATACACTAATAACAGCAAGAAAAAGAATTATTATGAGATGAGATACAAATGGTGGTGAAGTTAAGATACTCAAATATCTATCTATCTACACACACACACACACACACACACACACACACACACACACAAATGTGAGCTGCACAAGTCCAGAGTCAACTCCTTGGCTATACTCTCAGCAGACAACAGTATCTGAGTGCATATTGGCCTGATCGGCAACAGCCAAAAGGACTGTCACCCATCTTCTTCCACATAGTGTACTGCTTCATGACCAACAAAAAAAGGACTCCAAATATTATTTAATAAACGCAATATGTTTTTATGTGCTACTATTAGTTCCATGTGATGAGAGCATGCCAGACATAATTTTTTAACATGTCTGGGATCCTAGTTCAATCTTCAGGCACTACCTAAATGGCATAACAAACAATAGGCCTGAAGGTTGTGCTAGGACACCAGACATGTTAAGAAAATTCTGTCTGGCATACTCTCATCACATGGAACTAATAGTAGCACATAAAAACGTATACTGTGTTTATTGAATATATGTGTGTGTGTGTGTGTGTGTGTGTGTGTGTGTGTGTGTGTAGCTACCCATGTAACTAACTATATAACTAGCCATCTATACCAGTCTGTGTGTGTGAGGCTAAATACATTACGAACGTATAGGTGTAATGTAATAGACAAAATTATATGTAAGTACATGATGGTGTGCATTTGTACAAGTATGTACGAGAGAATGTATAGGTGCATGTACGAAATATTGGTGAAAAACTGCTAAGTTACGGAGATGTAAACACACCAGCAACAGTTGTCAAGTGGTAGTGGGGGACAAACAGACACACAAAAACACACATATATGCATATTTATGATGGGCTTCTTTCAGTTTCCATGTATCAAATCTACTCACAAGGTTTTCGTCAGCCCAAGGCTATAGTAGAAGACACTTGCCCAAGGTGCCATGCAGTGGGACTGAACCTGGAACCATGCGGTTGGAAAGCAAGCTTCTTATCACACATATATCTACAAAAGTGTGTGATAGTAAGTCAAATTGGTGTGTGTGTAGAGAGAGAGAGAGAGAGAGAGAAAGAGAGAGAGAGAGATAGATAGATATGTGCATGTGTGTGTGTGTGTGTGTGTGTGTGTGCGTGAAAGATAAATCAAAGTATGTGTTTAAGTATATATATATACATGTATGTGGATATGTATATTTGTGTGAGTACGAGTATGTGTATATGTGTGACAGAAAACATACCACAGTATAATATTGATAATAATAATAATAATAAAACAATATAAAATTAATATTGAAACTACGTAATACCTAAATATTTGAAGATAACGATCATTTTGATGCCATCCTAGCACAACATTACCAATATAATCTTTATTATCAATCTAGATATTGTAACATTCCACAAAACTGTTTTCTTAAACACAGCCAAAAACTCATTCTCTAAATTAACCTCAAAATTATTTACAATAAGCAAAAATAATAATAATTACATTAATTAATAATTTAAATCATCATCATCAACAACATTATTAATATTATTATTGTTGTTCTTATTGGTAGAAAATGGTAGGGAGGCAGACAAAATGTTTTATGGTATTTATTTACGTAAGTGCAAGCATGGCTGTGTGGTTAAGAAGCTTGTTACCCAACCATGTGGTTCCAGGTTCAGTCTCGTTGTGTGGCATCTTAGGCGAGAGTCTTCTACCATAGACCTGAGCCAAACCTTGCTCGTAGATTTGGCAAATGGAAGCTGAATGAAGTCCATCACATATTTGATGTACAAGACTGATTGGTTAGATCAGCCTTGATTGAGACATAACCCTTTCTATTATAGGCACAAACCTGAAATTTGGGGGAGAGGGATAGTTGATTACATCGACCCCAGTACTCAACTGGTACTTAATTTATCAACCCAAAAGGATAAAAGGTAAAGTTGACTTTGGTGGAATTTGAACTCAGAACGTAGCAATGGGTGAAATACCACTAAGCATTTCATCCAGCTTGCTAACAGTTCTGCCAGCTCACCGCCTTCATGATTGATATATAACACTATACATTTCGGATAATATATGGTGTGTATAAGAGTGTTTATGTACATCTTTGTCTTGACATCTGATGTAGGTGGCCTTATCCCAAAATTAGAAAGAATTACTATCATCACCTGTATCTGTCTCACTATAACCTTTTCAGCATCACTTCCTCCCCCCTTAAAAGTTTTTGCCTTGCAAGTACTTGGTGGCCCTGTCAGTGCAGGTGCCACTTAAAAGCATCTGGTCCACACTGTAAAGTCGTTGGTGTCAGGAAGAGCATCCAGCTGTAAAAGCCTTGCCAAGACTGACCCCGCTTGTGCTTGTGTCACTTAAAAAGCACTAAGTCCACTCTGCTGAGTGGTTGGTGTCAGGAAGGGCATCCAGCTGTAAAAATCCTACCAAAACAGTTACAGAAGTCCAGTTCAGGCGTTGACCTGGCTGGCTCTTGTGGTATTGTCCCACCCAGGCTAGCATGGAACATGGACATTATTAGATAATGATGATGACTGTTATGACAACCAACAGGTGATAACAGGACACTGGACTATATTGCAATAATTACATCCCTCTAAGTTCAAATCATGGTGTAGTTAACCTTGATTCTGGTACCTCCAGTAGTCTGATACAATATGTAGTAAGCTAGTTCTGCAGTTGTTTTATTCTGGGACACCACCACCCACCTCTCTTGAAAACTTGTGCCAAAGAAACAGCAATTATTATTATTATTATTATTGTTGTTGTTGTTTTATTTATTTGATTAATTTTCAACAATTTAATGTTTGGCTTGACTGAGGTATTTTATCTTAGAAAAAATATTTATTAAACTTTTCAATTGTGAAAACATTAATTAAACATTAATTAATTTAAAGGTGTGAAAATGAAAGAAATGTTAAAAATACTGGATAACTTCCAAATAGTATGGAAGTCAGTGCTGTAAGTTCAATCCTTACCTGCAGGGGTAATATAATATTGATTCCTTACAAAGGTACCGGGTATTGAATTTAAGAAAGAAGGGTTTAAGTGATTAAGACAAACTCCTTTTTTTTCATGAACCCCAAACAGGATGAAAAGGACACTCAACCCTAGCAGGATTTGAACTCAAAAACTGAAGTAACAGGATGTAATTAATTACAACAAAGCACATCATCAAGTCTTCCAATTAAATAAGTGGTGAGTCTAATAATATAGAGGGTATTAGTTTATTTATCTGGATGTTGTGGGTAAAAGCACCCACTACACTCTCGGAGTGGTTGGTGTAAGGAAGGGCATCCAGCTGTAGAAACTTTGCCAGATCAGATTGGAGCCTAGTGCAGCCTTCTGGTTCACCAGTCCTCGGTCAAACTGTCCAACCCCTGCCAGCATGGAAAGCAGATGTTAAACGATGATGATGATGATATATACACATATACATGAATACATACATATATACACACATATATGAATACATACATATATACACACATATGCATGAATACATACATATATACACATATATATGAATACATACATATATATGCACACATATACATGAATACATACATACATACATATATACACACATATGAATACATACATATATACACACATATGAATACATACATATATACACACATATACATGAATACATACATACATACATACATACATACATACATATATATACACACTCACACACATTTATTTATATATAAATACACACGCGTATACAATTTCTCTCTCTTATTATAATCATATTCTATTAAATCTAAATGTTAAAACTTATTCATAAAGTTTAGTTTATTTTTCTTTTGGCCAACATTTTAATAGAATTTTAAGTTACTTCACTTCCTCCGAGTTATTCCAGTATCAATCCTTTCAAAAGAACAATCTAGAACGACCGGTTAAGTTGACACTTTCCATCTCACTAGAAATAGATTTTTCTATGAAAGTATTGTAGGCATTCAAATATATATACACACTGACATTTACATATGTTTTGTATGTCGGCTTTCATATTGATTGATGACTATTGAATAGGATATCCATTTACCTATCAACCCATTTCATGTCTCTCACACTATTATCTAGAGATTTATCTACCAAATTATACATTTATCTAGCTACCTATCTCTCAGTGTGTGTGCGCACACACACACACACACACATACATACATACATATATATATAATACGCTTGTGAATTTGTGTTGCAGGATTCCTGATGTGAAACCAGGTGTTGAGACAAATATTTGGGGATGGTAATATATATATATATATATATATATATATATATATATATATATATATATATATATATATAATTTTTTTTTTTTCTTTTGCCATATAAGTACACGCACTATATATTCCTTCTTCGCCCATTCATTACTGTTCATTGTCTGGAAATCTTTTATCACACATCTGTGACCTCTTCAGCGACACTTTCCGTCCTCGTGCGTGCTACTGCTCAGCTTAGTCCATTCTGATCAGAATGGACGAGAGATAAAATAAGAATAGTAATAAATAGTGCGTATCCTCATTTGGCAAAAAAAAAAGAAAAAGAAAAAAAAAAGACCATCCTGAAATACAATATATATATATATACATACATACATACATACATACATAGGCAACAAATCATTGTAGACACCCATATTATATGTCTTTCTACCTGTATTTCAGCAACTATAAATTATTTATCTCAAATTACCTATCCGTATGTGTTTCTATGTGCATGCACACACACACACACACAAATTGACATTAAAGCATGATACACACAAACACTTTCAAACAAAATTATTAGAGACCCAACTAAAATATATCCCTCTCCATAATTCAATGTGTGAGCATGTTTTACTGTCTTTGTAGCTAGGGTTAGCCATACCCCTTTTTATTGCCCTTGTGTTCCCTACCCATCTCAGTCACTGAAATTTACCTGAAAAGTTTTACCTGTCTTTTGTATCTTGCCACCAATGTATCAATTCTCAAACAACAGTATCCAATGGTTATTAATGCTCCCAAGGTATGCAGTTCTGTCTGAGATGTCAAAACTGCAAGTATCCTTAGCGAGACAGCTAATGAAGGGGTAATTCATTGTTTTTCTTCTCTGTTCTGCCTGCCTTGAGTTCTTATTGTTTGTACCTATTCCTCACACATACACATCATCATATTTTTCTGCATCAAATTATTGCACATAGACAAATGAGATAACTATTTACCTCATGTATGCTTCTGAACCGATATATGATAGACAATAAGATGTGTGTGTGTATGTTTATAAAACTACTAGGCTTATCCATAATGTGATTGAGTATAGTTAATGCTAAGAAACAGGTGTCAGTTGGTGACATGAAGAGCATCCAGCCATAGAAAATATGCCTCGCCAAATTCTGTCTGTCCCATGAAAGCATGAAAAAGGTTATTAAAACAACAATGATGATTGTTATTGTCATTTAATATATATATATATTGATTATTATTATTGCTTCAATGCTACTATATCCCTACTACATATGATACAATATTATACAATGTGTTTAGTTCATTGTGTTTATATTTAATAACAAAATGTAGGAGGTTGTGTTGGATGGAATAAATATTTGGTTGTTGTTGCAACAAGGAAATGAGCTCACCTGCTGCTAAAAGCCAATGCCAGTTTATCAATGCAGTCACAGAAACTCTGAGTGCCACCAGAACTAATGCTGCTTTCATAATTGTAATCTGGAAATAAATGGTAAAACAAAGTTTTTAAAAAAAATTTTTTAAAAAACAATAACCTATATGATGAAATTTAATGCATAAAAAAAATGCTTTTAATTAAGGATATGAAAAATAAATTTGAATAATGGAAGAGAAAGAAATGGAAACAAATCTTGAAACAAAATTCAGCATACACAATTCTCTTTTGACTTTTACTTGTTTTATTCATTAGACTGTGGCCATTCTGGGGCACCACCTTGAAAAAAATTTAGTGAAACAAATCAACTCTAGTGCTTCTATTTTTTTTAAGGCCTCATCTGAATGGTGCTTTTTACGTGCCACTGGCACAAGAGCCAGTCAGGGGGTACTGGCATCGTCCATGACAATGATTTTGATAAGCTGAAAGAAGCCTGTTGTATGTATGAGAGTAAAGGAATGTGGTTAGGGGTATTCGGCTCACAATCATAAGGCTGTGAGTTCAATCCCTGGTGGCACATTATCTCCTTAAGCAAGACACTTTATTTCATGTCGTTCCAATCCTCTCAGCTGGCATAAATGAGTTGTACTTGTATTTTAAAAGGACCAGCTTTTTTCACATTCTGTATCACTGTGAATCTTAAGGGTACACCTGTCTGTGGAACACTCAACCACTTGCATATTCATTTCATGAGCAGGTTGTTCGGTTGATTGGATCAGCTGGAACTCTCATTGTTATAACTGATAGAGTGCCAGTGTGCGCGTGTGTGATGTTTGTGACGTCGATGACAATGTCAATGATGATGTCGGTGATGACGATATCGATGATGATGATGATGATGATGATGATGATACAACACTTACTTTTTATTTTATTGATGAGGTTACCAGCTGTTTCAAAAAGATCTTCTGACTGAAGGGCAAAATACTTCTCTAGTACCTGCCGTAGTGTAAACAGAACCTCCCCAAGTTGTTCATGGGCAGCGACTTTGATCTCATCACCACAAACTAAAACCAGAAAAGGCCACATTAAGGTTAACTCATTAGGGTTTTATTTTTTGTCACATGGGTTTCATAATTACAGATGGTCTTCACTTCACTTGCTTTCTCAGTTTCTCACTCTGCCTCTCTCTGCTTTCTCTCTCTACCTCTCTCTCACTTTGCTTCTCTGTTTTCTCTCTCTACCTCTGTCACTTTGCTTCTCTGCTTTCTCTCTCTACCTCTCTGTCACTTTGCCTCTCTGCTTTCTCTATCTACCTCTCTTTCACTGTCTATCTCTGCTTTCTCTCTCTACCTCTCTCTCAGTCGTCTCTCTTGTGCTTCCTTTCTGCTTCTTTCTTGCTTTCTCTTTACCCTCTCATCCTTATAAATGTTAATCAATTTGTAATTACTTTATGAAATAGATGAAGAAATAAATAAGCTACAGTGGGAGCGCTTATTCTGTAACTGCTTATTTAAAAAAAAAAATTTAAAAAAACATTTTAAGGATTTTTATGAATAAATTATATTTAATAAAACAATAGGTTTAAACAATAAACATTTTTCTTTTTTGAAATTCTGCCTTTTCAACATTAACTTCAATGTGACCTTGTCAGATGGCAGTTGCGAACTTTCCCACATGAAAAGCTCTGGGTTAGACAAAGAACAGTTTTAAGATTTAGCTTGAAACAATTTACTTACCAGTTCCATCAGTGAAGACACACTTTAACTTTGCCAAAGCATCAGAGAAATTCTTCACTTCTTGTGTCAAGTGGATAATGTCATCTTGGTTAACATAAACAAATGGTGTCTCCTCGCAGTTAACATTCATTGTCTCTGGTGGTGGGCGTGGATTGGATGTTCTGCAAGGGTTATTCGTTTGTTTGATTTTTTTTTTTTTTTCAAGTCACAACTTGTGTCAAAGACCTCATTGACCACCAACACCTCAGTGGTCTACTTTTAATGGATTCAATGACCTGGTCGTTCAGGGACACATTCTGAAACAGGCAGAAAACACAACAGTAAGAGGAGGTTGCTCTAATATGAATGTTAAAGAGACGGTAGTAGACAGAAGGGGGAGGAGGGCAGAGAGAGAGACACACGCTACATGAGACAGACAATAGCTACATGTGAAGGTGACAAGGGAAGAATGGGAGACAGGCTGGACATGAGGGTGACAGGGGCAATGCGCATGGGTGACAGGAGCCATGCATATGGACGACAGGGGTGATCTGTGCAGGTGACAGGGGCAATGTGTGTGGGCGATAGGGGCAATTTGTGATGTTGACAGTCCTTGCCTCCAGGTGGGTCTTCTTCTCAAGCACAACATAACGCCAAAGGCATCAGTCATAAATATATGCATATATCGATTAAAGTCCATTTTCCATGCTGGCATGGGTTGGACGGTTTAAGTGAGGTCTGGAAAGCCAGCGGCTGCAACAAGTTCCAATCTGATCTGGCAAAGTTTCTACAGCTGGATGCCTGTCCTAACACCAATCACTCCAAGAGTGTAGTGGGTGCTTTTTACGTACCACCGGCACAGGAGCCAGCCAGGGGGTACTGGCATCGGTCACATTTGGATGTTGCTTTTTATATGCCACTGGCATGGGAGCCAGTCTGGGGGTACTGGCATCAGCTATATTCGACTGGTGCTTTTTATGTGCCACCAGCACGGGAGCCAGTCAGGCAGACCTATTACATACACGATGGGCTTCTTTCAGTTTCCATCTACCAAATTCATTCACAAGGCTTTTGTTGGCCTGAGGCTAAAGTAGAAGACACTTGTCCAAGGTGCCATGCAGTGGGACTGAACCTGGAATCATGTGATTGAGAAACAAGCTACTTACCACACAGCCATGCCTGTGCCTTATATATAAAAACTATTTCAGGAATGTACATCACTATAACATAGACAACAAGGTCTCTTTTATTCCTCAAATCAAAGCCTACAACTACTTCTCACCATTTCTTTATGTACACAGACCTCCTATACATACATGTATCAGTCCGTGTATTTGTATTATGTGCGTATAGACATGTATTCACTTATTTTTGTAGATATAGATATATATATATATATATATATACATACACACACAAACATACACACATAAGTGCACACAAACATGTGTATATATAACATGTATAAGTACATACACAAAATATTTGTTCCATGAATACGTTTTTCTACACTGACTTCTCACATGTTAGTGTGTGTGTGTGTGTGTGTGTGTGTGTGTTTGTTCTGTTTGTAGCTAACATTGCCTGACAACTGGTGCTGGTTTCTTTATGTCCCATAACTTTTGTGGATTGGAAAAAGAGAGTGACTAAGTGCCAGGCTTTAAAAGTACTGGAGGTGATGGATTCGACTAAAACCTTTTAAGCCAGTGCTCCAACATGGTCACGGTAAAATAAGTGAAACAAGATTTTATATGCTAAGTTTAGGTGCTTAAACATTGCTTGGTTTTATTTGTTTTTTTTTAATTGGTTATATTATATTATAATGTAATAGATTGTCAGATTGTTAACTATATTTCTCAATTTAATTATATATATATATATATATATATATATATATATATATTTACACACACAATATACATGTATATATGTCAGCAAGCACTATATACAAACACAGCTATACATGCATACATACAAACATACACACAAACAAGCACGCACGCACGCACGCACACATATTTCCATATAAAGGTACGCACTTGTGTGTAAAGATATGTGTTTGTACTAATCATGTAATATATATATGTAAGTAGATATATATATATGTGAGGGTAGGGTGGGTTTGTTTTAAACAGCCAATCCTCCACCACGACCACCACCACAGAAGGCATCACAAATACATTGATATTGATAAGGTAGGATGGATGAGGAGGGGGCTGAGTGACCACTTGTTTCATTTTCCGTGTGTGGGGGGTGGCATATATTAGAAGCAGTGAGATC
>NC_068999.1:5174511-5179250 GCF_001194135.2 Octopus bimaculoides | reverse complement strand
CCATGATATTTTCAACAAAAACGTTTATAGACACACACAAACTTTCAATACACAATTTCTATATGTAATGTGGTTAGGGAGGGGGGGGGCGTTGTCATTGACAGAAAAAAAAGACACAAGTTCCCTCCCCTTGCTACCCTGCTCTAAATACCATAACGTGCTAAAGGGTACATGGTGACTATATATATATATATATATGATAGAAACTTCCATGTTATATAAAATGAACCAAGTTAAAAACCTTCCATCAAAACTTCACGTTCTCTTATATTATAAAGACCAGCTTAATAGCTTCGTTATTTTTGAAATGAACTGAAACAAAAGTAGTTTATTTCAACAAAAGGGTGGCGAAAAAGTAAATTTCACTTTGGAATCTGCACAGGAGATACACAAAGATAAACGTTGTTGTTGGCACTCCATTGCTTACGACGTCAAGGGTTCCAGTTGATCCCATCAACGGAACAGCCTGCTCGTGAAATTGACATGCACGTGGCTGAGCACTCCACAGACACGTGTACCCTTAACGTAGTTCTTGGAGGAGATTCAGCGTGACACAAAGTGTGACAAGGCTGACCCTTTGAATTACAGGCACAACAGAAACAGGAAGAAAGAATGAGAGAAAGTTGTGGTGAAAGAGTACAGCAGGGTTCGCCACCATCCCCTGCCAGAGCCTTGTGGAGCTTTAGGTGTTTTCGCTCAATAAACACTCACAAGGCCTGGTCTGGGAATCGAAACTGCGATCCTATGACCGTGAGTCCGCTGCCATAACCACTGGGACATTGCGCCTCCACTCAAAGATAAACATATACACCAATACACACACACACCTAATCTCACACAAAACACAGTAATGCGCACACACACACACACACACACAAACAGTAAGTGACCCTCCCCCCCAGCCACACACATAGCACACATTAACGGTCATCGACACACACACACATACACAGAGTGATGCACACACACATGTATGCCCACTATGATTTATAGCATCTGATAAAAATACATAAATTCTTGACATTGGAAACAAGATGGTGCCAGGATAATTTGGCAATCGATATATCGCAGGTTATCCATCGCCAGACTTCTGCAGATACCATTGCCATTTATTTTCCCACTTGATTAACTTAGCTGAGAATGGGTTTTGCGTGAGAAGCAGAAAATAGCTGGAATTGTGGGTGTTGGAGCCAAGAATAAATATTCCCATCAGCACTTAACTAACTCAATCAAATGCTAAACTAAGAATGGTTGTCTGCGGTGTGTGGCGTGGTGGGGTTGGAGGAGTGGAAGATAGCTGAAATACATGTCTGCCGTGATTTCTGATTAATAATGCCAACTTTCCAGACTATTAACCTCATCTCTTTTTCATAATGAAACATTCCGTTACAATGATTATATCTACACTACGTTCCAATCATGCCACTCACCAATCATCGTCAGCTGTCTTAATTCTCAGATTTGGACATTGTACTAAGCTGGAATCGAATTAAGAGACTTTGGTTCAAAACTAAAAGGGACAATCCTGTACATGCAATTAAATACCGCCTCAAATGCATATTCTGACTTTTTATTCAGCCAGATGACTATTTGCAACATCAGTGATTGTTTCATTGTTTTTTTTTCTCCATTGAAAAGGCCCCAAAAGGCCGAAATGTATCTGGTGCTTTTACTGCCCACTGTTGGGACAAGTTTTTGTCTCCCTCTAATATTTGTGGTTTTAACACAGCAAGTTCATAAACAATATTATCTCAGAATAAATATTGCATTAACTGGCCTATCAAGCAGTGTATATACATTTAGTATGATACATAAATGGCTACCTTAAAGGTACAATGTTCTTATCCAGGAAGCCACTTATGTATGTACGTCTCCAAAGATGAGGTTAACAGTCCTAAAAATAACATGTACATAATTCAAATTTTAAGTGTTGAACCTCAGCGCAACATTTCAGATTATTATCCTCGTCTTTCACAATGAATCATACTTCTACAATATTATGTTTCAATCATCCAACTCACTGGCTGTAACTTATTGTCTCATGTACATTGCATGAGGCTGGATTTGAACTAGGAACCCTCAGTTCTAAGCTATAAGTACAGTATTCTTATCCACAAAGCCACTGATGTATATACATCTCCAATGAGGTTAACAGTCCTAAAATTTCTAATATTAACCCTTTAGCATTCAGTTTCCGTTGACCAAATTCACTCGTAAGACTTTAGTCAGCCCAGGGCTATAGAAGATATTTGTCTTTAGGTACCACACAACAGGACTGAACCTGAAACTATGTGGCTGGGAAACAAACTTCTTACCACACAGCCACGCTTGCATCATTTATAACCAAAAGCTCAAAGCCCTTTCTTCTCATATGATGTCCGTGGAACTGAGCTTTAAATATAATCCTTAAATGGTGAAATTGGAATTGTGTTATCAGATCCAGGAATAAATAAATCCATTAACATTCAGTTTGTTTGATCAAATAGCTAAGGTAAGAATGGTCGTTTGTGGTGCGTAGGCGGTGAAAACGGAATTGCGGTAGTGGAGCCAGGAATAAAGAAATTGCCAAACATTCACCAAAAGAACGGAACCATGTGAAGTTATCACAACAAGAATATCCAAAAATAATACCGCTTCCCTCCTCACAACGTCTAATTCTAATTCATCAGATCTATTAATGGTAGACTCACACACACACACAAACACATGCATATGGACATGCATACGTATGTATACATACACATACTCACACCCTGCTGGCCCTCCCCACACACACATACACACAGCTGGTCACAAACTGATAAAAATATACTTTTACAAGATGTAACAGAGAAAATGGTGTGTGCATGTGTGTGATCATGTGGTATGGTGTGTAATGAATATAAGCATGTATGCGTGTGTGTGATGTGGTATGACATGATACATGAAAAATGTGTGTGTGTGTGTGTGTACATATATATATATATATATATATATATGCATGTGTATGTGGTATGTCATATGGTGTGTGTGTGTGTGGTGGACAGTGGGATGTATGAAGTATCTGTGTAATGCCGTAGTGAGTATTCAGAGTGTATATAAAATGTATGTATGGCGTGGTATATAATGAAATCTATGTATGCATAGAACTGCATGCACATATATATGTGTGAATGCATGTGTATATGTGTGTGTGTGAATCTGTGTGTGTGTATGTGAATGAGCGTGTTGCCTGTGTAGGAGGGTACCAAAAAAAAAAAAACTTTGGCAAACTTTAAACAAAGCCTGTATTGGTTGGCAGTCCATCCGAGGCGGGGTGGTGTGGGGTGGGTTATGGGGGTGAGAGAGTGACTGAATACTGTGTGTGTGTGTGTGAGGTAACCATCTTCATAACTAAAGTTAGTCTTTGACTGCATGCTTCCTCTCTACCATTCTCTTCATCTGCTTTGAGTCATTCCGAGAAGACTGATAACTGAACACCAAAAGTCTAGAACTGGCACGACATTCTCTTAGATAATATCATGGAATTACTAAATTCTTATCTTTTTGTGACTGAATATAGCCACAGACATAGAATTTGACATACTTTTTCATTACTACATACACGCATGCATACACACAGATGTATATATCTATTTATACACACATGTACTTATTTACATACATGTTCGTATATCTGTGTATTTCATGAAAATTTAAAATAATTTTATTGAAATACATTTCAGTCATTAAACTGTGGCCATTCTGGGGCACCGCCTTGATGCATTTTGGTCGAAGGAATCAAACCTGGTACTTTTTCCTCTAGCCTCATATTCATTCTATAGGTCTCTTTTGCCAAACAACTATGTGTGAGTGTGTGTAGACACAAATACACACACATTATATGTACACACACACACTGACGTGTGTATGGATATTTTCAAGCTTGCTTAAGGTGGCCAATAAAATCGGATCCATTCAATCACTGTCACTCATCATTTATCACTCACCCAAAACTGAAATCAACAGAAATAAATAAATATAAATCAAAATACATAAACTACAAAAAAAAAATGATAGAATTGTGGCATAAATAACAGCAAAAGACCAGAAATAAAGGAAGGAAAATCAGACAACTTTTATCAGAAGAACTGTTCGTTTACTGGAATGATTCTCAACCATTTTGTTTCACCTATGTACCCCTTTGAGTACTATATTAGTTGGGTGGCCCCTCATAGCCATGCAATGTTTAAAAAAAATTCTACTATATTTTTATAATTAAATATTAGTAAGAATTGTATTTTAAAAATTGTTAAAATATTTTGCTTATTGTAGAAGTATAACCAATTTAATGCACCTAAATTTTAACATCAGGGTCTTATGTGGACCCTCAAGGGCCTGAGACACTGGACGAGACAAAACAATGGCACCTGCCCCCTAATATGTATGTGTGTTACTCAAAACAGTTTGATCCAGGTTCCATGCTATTTCAAGTTTCAAAGCCCCTAACAGAATCTGAATCAAATTGGTTTGAATAATACATGTAACTCTCAATAATGCCTTTTGTCATGGGCCTGCTCAAATCAGTCGACCTGGGGGTTAAATAGCAACCACCACTACCATTGCTAATACCACTGCAAACACCACCATCTCCACCACCAAGTCATGTCTGATTCTTTAAAGAGCCAAAATTCCTGTTCTATTGTATCATCTTTTTCTCTACACCTACACACACACACACACACATACAGCCATAAGCACACACACACACACACACACAC
>NC_068999.1:5169662-5173961 GCF_001194135.2 Octopus bimaculoides | reverse complement strand
CACACACACACACACACACACACACACACATCTCTCCTCTCAGAAATCGTGCAAAGACTCCCACTCCACCCCTACCATATCTAAACCACTGATCCTTAATGTCTTTTGCCTTCCTATAACATCATTCAGCCCTCCTTCCTAGAATTCCCTTCCTATCATCTGCAGCTTACAAATGTAAAAAAAAAAAACATTAAACCTCATTAATCTCAGGAGTGTCCGAGTGTCCGAAGGGACCACGAGGATTACGGGTTCAGTCCCATTCCACTGACTGAGACTTTAAACTCTTTAGCACTTAAACCATTCATATCTGGCCAAAATACTTGTTTTATGTTCAAACTGACCAGATCCAGCCTTTCATACCTACCCTACATTGTCATTCTAAAAGTAAATAGTTGCATCACCGAAATCTCAAAGCTATGAGACAATAAATGATTAATTCAAAACAATATGAATACATAAATATGACATTTGGAAACTAAACGATTAAATAAATTCATCAACCCCTAATTTTAACGTGGCGCACATGGGTGCAGGCAAGGTCGCCCACATGTTTGCAGACAAGGTCACCCACATGTTTGCAGACGATGTTGCCCACATGTTTGCAGACGATGTTGCCCACATGTTTGCAGACAAGATCGCATGGGCTAGTATCAACTAGTTTATATGTGGAAAACAAAATAGGGAATTTTGAAAGAAGTGTCTATAAAACTACTATTGTAGATCCCTAATTTACTATTTTGTTACATTGACCCCCAAAGATCTTATATGGACCCTCAGGAGCCATATGGACTCCGACTGAGAACCCCTGTTGTAAAAATGTTAGGCAGAATTTGTTGAAGCAAACTTTCTATAGTGTAGATGCCTTTCCTGTCACCAATCCTCGCCTGTTTCCAAGCAAATAAATAATTTCCAAGTCTACTGAACAATGAACAGCCTGGATAATGGTTGTGCAGTGAACTGGAAACAAATGACACCATTTGAACAAGCCTCTGCGCAACTCATCAAAATATGTCAAGGAGTCCAGACACGATTCCATGGATGACTGCAAGCGAACAATCCTATCTGTATTGATAGTGAGGCTGTTGTTTGTTTACAATCAGCAAACACACATAAAAACAAGAGGAGTACAAACTCACTCAAACACACACACACACACACACTGATTAGAGAGAGAGAGGTTTCTTCAGCATTCTATCAATTTCACTCAGTATGTGAGATAAATTGATAGACTACAAAACGTCAGTTCTATACTATATTATAATATAAAGGCATAAGTATAGTTATATACAATACTAAATACTGCAGCTATAATATAAAATGTGATTAACAGTGGTTACATAAAATGGGATTGAACCTCTAGCCATGTGGTTACGAAGCCAACTTCTTAACCATACAGCCAAGCTTGCCTAACCCAGAATGCAATGCATGTGTAAAATGATAATTCAACTTTTGTTGATGTTCAGAGTATTTCAGATTTTAAATGTCTTTTTTTAACACATGAACTCTGTTTGCTTAAAGAATTACATTACAGGAAAAAGGTTGGCCTAAACCAAGTCTTTTAGAATAACAATTTGTCAGCTAAAATGACTGTACAGAATAATGCTATCTTTAATAAAATGGTCCATTTATTCCTGAATCTTATGCAAAAGTTCTTTGTATAATTCATGACATACACGTGGATATGTAAGAAGCAGAAGAATGGAATGGTGTGTGTTTGGCAGTGCAATCTTGGTAGAAATACTGAAGAATTTGTTAGATCTTGTGACATGCTAAAATTGGTTTTAAAAGGCACCCTTTGTACTGATAAGTGGCTCAAATCAAAGCCTTGGGAAAGATTACATATAGACTGGGGATATGTTGAACATAGTCGCCTCAAGAAATATGAGGGAATGTCTTGTTTTTTCTAGATTTGGTTGCTCAGTTCATCCAAGAGTCTTTTACTTTATACACACATACACACACAAGAATGTGCTGAAAAATTCCTGGCTTAAAGTGTATCACGAAAGGCCTGGATGGAGGCTCAACTTTCTGAGTTCTTTTACAGGGCTTAGAAAAACTGAAGGACTGCTGCAATAAGTGTGCGAATCAGAGAAAGGAATATGTCGAATAAATTCATAATTCACTCATTCTCTTGTATTTTCTTTTCCCCAAAGCCAGGGACTTTTCAGCTTCCCCCACCACCATATGCAAACCCACACACATACACGTGAATGACTATATATCTATCATATACACATATACATATTCATTTGTTTTCTTTGTCTTTTTCCATGCATGCACAAGTTAAATGAATAGACCGAGGTATTTAAGCACCATGTCCTTCCTGTTTTTCAAGTAAGGCGTCTCTTAAATACGACACCACCTTTAACATAATACTCCCTTGTTAGTAAATGCTTTATTTTTCTTAAACTTGGTTCAAAATAATAACCTTAACACACACATCTCTCTCTCTCACACACTCGTGTGTGTGTGTGTGTGTGTGTGTGTGTGTGTGTGTGCTTACATATTTTTTGTTCTCTATGTACAAACAAATCCCTGAAATTCTATAATGCCACTCTCTCAGCTCATAGAAACTTACTCATATTTTCTATTTTATCTGTGTGTGCGTGTGTGTGTGTGTGTGTGTGTGTGCATATATATATGAATATATATATGTGTGTGTGTGTATACACACACATCTATATGCAAAACACACATGGCACAGGTAAGTGCAACACAAGCTATATAAAAACATGACACAGACAAGCACAACAGAATCTATATATATACATGTGTGTGTGTGTGTGTGTGTGTGTGTGTGTGTGTCTGTGTGCATGTGTGCTTATACATACATTTGTTCACCAGACACAGACAATAGCTGCCATGCACAGTTATTTACATGCGCACATGCCACAGACGGGTGCAGCCTCCCCATCCCACATTACCAAGAGGTACAAGCACATACCTCCAAATGCAAAGTAAACCGATTCCTGTCTGTTAATGCATATGTGGCTGAGTGTACCAGAGATGCAGCCTAAATGTAATCTTCAGGCAAAATTTGCATAACAGTGCATAACAACACGGCTGGCCCATTGATTCGCAAGTAGAGTGCAGCATCTGACTGGCTTTTCACGCAGCTTATGTCTAACCAAACTGCACTAAACAAGTCCTGGGTTGACCTCATGCTATGGTGAAGGACAATGGCTAAGGTGCCATGCTGACAAAACAACTTTGTAACCTCTCAGTTACACCCATAATCAAAGAGTCTCAAGTAAAGGAAGCTAATAAAAAAACCTGACTACGTACATGTATGTAGACACACATGTAGATAGGAGTAACAGAAACTACACATACACACACACACACATATATATATGTATGTATGTATATATATATATATATATATATATATATATATATATATATATATATATATATATATACACCCACACACAATAGCACAAGAACAAATACAATGAAACCTAATACAAACGTAATGTACACAATGTAGCTATATATAGAGGTGTGTATATGTGTGTATTTATATATGTACATATATATTTATATATCTAAGTGCATGTGTGTGCACGTAGATGTGTGAATATATGTGTGTATATGTATATATATAAGTCTAAGGGTAGCAAAATATTAAGAAATTTAATTACTACCAGTGGTGTAGCGAGAAGAAAATTAGTCAACAGACTATATTTTATTCATGTAAAATAGTGTACATTTAATACACATTAGAGATGCCCATAAGGGGCATCTAACCTGCTAGAAAGAGCAGCCAAGGCTCTGCACCACAAAAAAGGGATAATTTCGATATATAAATATATATATATATATATATATATATATATATAAATATATATAAAAAAATATTTCGATATATAAATATATATACACACACATACATACATACATACAAACACAAATGCTAAAATAATGTATAACACTATACATAGGTCCAACCACAGCAGGTGCTGTTTATACTTTCCTAAATACACGTGGGTAAGTATACAAATATCACTGTTCATGTTTAGCCCCAGGTCAGACCTGATCGAGTAGAACTTCAATCATAAACATTCCAGCTATTACCAGAAAAACCTATTCAGAACTACATTATCTAATGTATACATCTTTTTTTTTTCTTATGGTAAGGTGCGATTAGAGGGAATTTGTCGGCTATATCTAGCAAGTCAGGCTACCATGCAGAAGATTCTATGTTGATTCATTATATATTATCATTTAACATAAATATTCCATGCTGGTGCAGGCTGGATACATTATATATATATATATATATATATATATATATAT
>NC_068999.1:5160984-5169120 GCF_001194135.2 Octopus bimaculoides | reverse complement strand
ATATATATATATATATATATATATATATATATATATATACACACACACACACACATACAAACACACATATATGCATGCCTCTATACACCCACTGATACCTAGTGGTTAGAGTGTTAGGGTCACGATCATAAGATCAAGGGTTCAATTTCTGGACTCAGTGGTGGTGCATTGTGTCCTTGGACAAGAAACTTCATTCTGTGTAGCTTCAGTCTGCTTATGAGTGAGTACCAGAGTAAACCTGATATATCTTTCCCTCCCTCACTTTCTCTCTCTCTCTCTCTAGCAATCACATCCATGATGCCCCACGGGGTCATGGGTGAGGGGCCCAGGAGGAGGTCAACGTCTGCGAAACTCCAGTTATGACTACTGGCGAGTGACAAGCACACACACACATCTATACATATACACATACATACATACACACCCATACATCTACACACACAAATATACATGTACATCTACACACACACACACACATTCTTTTATTCGTTTCGGTCATTTGACTGCGGCCATGCTGGAGCACCGCCTTTAGATGAACAAATCAACCCCAGGACTTATTCTTTGCAAGCCTAGTACTTATTCTATCAGTCTCTTTTTGCCGAACCGCTAAGTTACGGGGACGTAAACACACCAGCATTACTTGTCTTGTACACGTGTGTAAATGAGACTGTGTTTTTGCTGATACTGGTTTAAAAAGTGGCATTCTGTCAAAACGCAAATTAGCGTAATTTGATTAATTAGATCAATTAAATAGTTACAAGACTGAAATATGAACTAGGGTTGATATGACTGGCTAAATCCCTTGGAGACTATGCTCCAGCATGGCCGCTCTCCAATGACTGAAACTAATGAAAGAATATGCATACGCACACACATGGTTCTGGGTTCAATCCCACTGCGTGGCACCTTGGGCAAGTGTTTTCTACTATAGCCTTGGGCTGATCAAAGCCTTGTGGGTGGATTTGGTAGACAGAAACTGAAAGAAGCCCTCTGTGTGTGTGTGTATGTATATATATTCATGGGTGTGTGCTTTTGTGTCTATGTTTGTCCCCACCACCATCATTTGACAACCAATGTTGGTGTGTTTATGTCCCCGAAACTTAGCGGTTTGGCAGTGGAGGTAGATAGAGTAAGTACTAAACTTTCAAAGAATAAGTCCTGCAGTCGATTTCTTCGACTAAAGGCGGTGCTCCAGCATGGCTGCAGTCAAATGACTGAACTCTGTAAAAGAGTAAGATAGTAAAATGTATACACAAATGTATTATATATATACATTTATATACATACATACACAAGTACATCATTATAGATACACACTTTCCTGTCTATTGATCAAATCATATCTATATATCTATCTATCTATATATCTATATATATATATACATACATACACACACTATATGATCATCGTCGTAATAGATAGGGTAGTGTGTGTGTGTGTGTGTGTGTGTGTGTGTGCATCGTTATCGTATGTATACACGCTTTCTCAAAACACTCCCCATATATCTTTCTTATTGCACAACTACCCTCCACCCACTCCCCACATGCTGCCTTCTGCTTCAGTGCACCCCTCACCACCCATACAACCAACCAACCACCCAACTGCACACACACACACACACACACACATGCTCTCTCTCTCTCTCTTTCTTTCTCTGCTCTAGATATAGAAGAACACTATAAATATGCCATGAATTTCGAAGTAGAGCAACTCCAAAAATGGCAGGCAAAGGTATGGCACCATTAACAGCTGTATTTTTTTTTTTTTCTTACAGTTTTCAAGAAACACTTTAGAAGATAAATTTAAATTAAACTGACAAATTATTATTACCATTAATGATGATGATGATGATGATGATGATGATGATGATGATTTCTAAAACAAGGAGCATAGCCTCAAATGAAGGTGGAAGCACGTAGTTAGTCAAATCCAGACACTTTATGTTGATTTATTTTATCACCCACCCCGGAGAAATGAAATGAAAGAAAGTCGACTTCAGCAGGATTTGATTTTCTAAGAAATTCAAGGGACATAACTAAGTATTTCAATATAGTTAGTCCACAGAGAGGGGTGGGGGGCTTTATGATTTTCCACCCCCTCCATCATCATCATCATCGTTTAACATCGATTTTCTATGCTTGCATAGGTTGGGTAGAATCCATTGAGGCTGGTTTTCTAAAGACAGATGCCCTTCCTGTCATCAACTTTTACCTGTTTTCAAAGTTTGCTCACACAGGTCTGACCTAGGGCTAAACAACAACTCCAAAAGTACGTATATGTTAAATGGTAAACAACAATTTCAAAGATTCACCCAGTAAACAAATAGTACATGGTTCAATTCCCATCAGTGGGCCCATTGTTTAGCTTGCTCTCAAGGTGTTCTTTACAAATGTCTATCTTCACAAAATATCTTGGCTATTAATCCACAATTCATTCATAATATTAATATATATAATGTAATTTATTCGTACACACAGGGAAGCATTGTGTATGTGTGAGTGTTTGGAAGAGTGGTGTTAATGACATGTTACAGTTATGATTTTGAAGTCTTGATCTGAGAGAGTTGGAAAGGGAAGGAGAGAGACAGACAGACAGACAGACAGATAGACAGACAGACAGAGTGAGAGAGAGGGAGAGAGAAACATGTAGGACTAGCAGGCATTTGTTGACATAAATTAATTAGAATATGTGCCCATAATTTACTTGAGATTAACAAACAGTGACACCAGTCTCCCCCCCCCCCCATTTTCCAGAGTAACTTTATTAAAACCAAATAGAAAAATGACTAACTGCTTCAATTTTATAATTCATATCATCATCATCATCATCATTTCATGTTCAGTTATTGCTTTGAATTTTTCAAAGTTATTTTCAAAACATTATGATTACCATTATAATAGCAATGTGGCAAACTGGCAGAATCTTCAGCATGCTGGGCAAAATGCTTCGCAGTATTTTGTCTGCTGCTATTTTCTGAGTTCAAATTCTGCTGAGACTGATTTTGCCTTTCATGCTTTGGGGTCGATTAAATAAGTACCAGTTATGCACTGGGGTTGATATAATCGACTAGCCTCCTTCCCAAAAAATTTCCAAGGCCTTGTGCTTAGAGTAGAAAACATTATTATTACCATTAGCTGGCAGAAAAAAGCTTAGTAATATTGTGTCCATTTTTACATTCTGGGTTCAAATTTCACCAAGGTTGAATTTGGTTCTCATCCTTTTGGGATCAATAAAATTAAGTACCAGTTGATCAATGGGGTCAATGTAATCGACTTATCCCCCCACCCACAAAATTGCTGATCTTGTGTTGCTAAAATTTGAAATTATTATTATTATTATTATCATTATTATTATTATTATTATTATTATTATTACTCATTCTCATTTACTTGTTTCAGTCATTCGACTGTGGCCATGCTGGAGCACCGCCTTTAGTCGAGCAAATCGACTCCAGGACTAATTCTTTGTAAACCTAGTACTTATTCTGTCGGTCTCTTTTGCCGAACCGCTAAGTTACGGGGACGTAGACACACCAGCATCGGTTGTCAAGCGATGTTGGGAGGACAAACACAGACACACAAACACACATATATATATACACATATACGGCGCGCTTCTTTCAGTTTCCGTCTACCAAATCCACTCACAAGGCTTTGGCTGGCCCGAGGCTATAGTAGAAGACACTTTCCCAAGGTGCCACACAGTGGGACTGAACCTGAAACCATCATTATTATTATTATTATTATTATTATTATTATTTAGAATTAAAAATCTCTCTCCATGGATAAACAGTTAAATTTGTCGAAGAACATAGCAGAAAATTACGGTGGCATAATATTTTATGAACAGCCTGGATATAGTGACACGAATTCAAAGAAACTAAAATGTCTCATCCAAAGTAAAGAGAAAAATAAACAAACAAATCTATTCTTGCAAAATGGATTTACTTTTGTTCTTAGCCATAAAGAACACTATCCAGTCTACTTGATATGTAAAGAAATATTTGGTGAATGGAAGTATGAAGTCTGCTAAATTAAAAGACAACTTAATACCAGGCATGTTTCCTATGCAGGCAAATCTTTACCATTTTTTTGAAAGGTTGCAGAAATCATCAAAAGTACAAAAGCAAATTCTTTGAAAAGCATTCGGTGGTTCAAGGAAAATACTTAATGCCATCGTACAAAGCTCTGTAATTCCAAATGCTAAGAAATCCTACAAGATTGGCAAAGAACTTTTATTACAGCTGCATGTGGAATCATAGAAATTATTTACAGAAAGACCAGTCATCATAATCGTTGTTTTAATGTTCACATCTCCATGCTTACATGGAATGTATTGGGGCATGTTTTCTACAGTTAGATGCCCTTTCTGTCACCAACCCTGTCACCAAGCAAGGTAATGTTCCTCAATGACCGGACATGTTTTCAAGGAAGGTGGACAAAGGACATTACATATATCATTGTGATACTCGCTTACAATAGTTACATGATATCAAGGTAAGAAGATAGTAACACACACACACACGCTCCTCATTCCTCCTCAACACATGCCCATACCACCGCATTCCATTCGCCCTTGCCAGTCGTTCCAGTAATTCTTCCAACCCCTAGCATCCCCATCACGTCCTCAATCCTCCTCTTATCAAACAGCTTCACTCTACACATTTCTTCAAAAGGGACCAATTGTTTTTTTTTTTAAGAAGCCTATCCAGAATGAAATAACTGTGTTAGTAGCAGCAGCAGCAGCAGCAGCAGTAGTAGTAGTGATAGCAACAACAAAAAAAGATAAATAAAGAAACACAGGATTTGAAGCCAAAGTTAAATCTGCAAGTAATACATCAGCAACATATTCTCTCATTGCATGACTCATGAAGAAGAAGCATTAATTAATGGTTTAAAAAAATGTTTTTCAGAGTTAAGTGCAGTAATACAAGATGGAGTTGAATGTTATTAATTTCATTGAATAGCCATCTATTTGTAAACCTATGCCAGAATTTGGGATCTGATCTAGGTTCAACAAACTTTTAGAATTGCAAAAGTGCAACGGCAAAAATTCTTCCGTGATGAGAACTGGTTTTGCAAAATGTCTTATTTGTTAGCTGTATCTGGAGAAGCTTAATGAGTTTAATATGATTCTGTGATGGAAGAAAAGAAACGTTTTCACTTTGAAAGTTAAAACTGAAATGTTCAGGAACAAAATGGAAACTTAAGAGAACTTGAATTTAAAAAATAAATTTGCGAAGTTTTTTTTTTGTATAATGGTGATTTTGTCTGAAAATAATTTCAAATATAATTTGAGTAACTAGGCATGGTTGTGTGGATAAGGAGCTTGCTTCCCAACCATATGGTCTCATGTTCAGCTCCACCGCACAGCACCTTGGGCAAGTGTCTTCTACTATAGACCCCAGGCCAACCAAAGTCGATTTGGTGGACAGAAACTGAAAGAAGCCTGTCAAAAATGTATGTGTGTGTGTGTTTAATCTTGTCCTGACATCCAGCGAGTGGTCAAAAGCAAGCACCATGGTCACACAAGCAACACTGTTTCCAGTCTTTCCTGAAAAACGTGAGGAAATATATCTTATTTGGAAACTGGTATGGGTTAGTGACAGGAAAGGCATCCTTCCATAGAAAATTTGCTTCAATAAATCCCATCTGACCCATGCAAGTATGGAAAAAAGGACATCAGAACGACAATGATAGGTGTGTGTTGTGTGTGTGTAAGAGAGAGAGAGAGAGAGAGAGAGAGAGAATCTTTACATTCTGCACTTTCTAAAAAAAAAATAGCTGAGCTACAAATGGTGATATTTGTTGACATTTCTCTCACAACAAATTATCCGGTAATTCTACCATGGAAACTCCCTCGCTTAAAAATCAGGTAAGGTTTAGTAAATAAGTTAAGGGCAGCTTCCAGCTGTAAAAACAACACCTCACAAATATTATTAGATTATCTTATGCTAGTTTGGGGGAAATTGTTGCGAAAACAAATATAGCAACGAATGTATTACATTATATATAGAGAAGCACAGGCAGAGCTGTGCGGTAAGAAACTTACTTCTAAACCACACGGTTCCAGGTTCAGTCTCACTGCTTGGTACCTTGGCAAGTGTTTTCTACAATAGTCTTGGGCCGACCACAGTCTTGTGAGTGGATTTGGTATGTGGAAACTGAAAGAAGCCCATTGTATAATATACGCGTGTGTTTATATCCCACCACCACTTGACAACTGGTGTTGGTGTGTTTACATCCTCATAGCTTTGTGGTTCAGCAAAAGAGACTGATAGAATAAATGGGTTTTTTTTTTAAAAAAAGGACAGGGGTTGATTTATTGGACTAAAATTCTTCAAGGTAGTGCCCCAGCATGGCCGCAGTCTAATGATTGAAACAAGTAAAAGACAAAAAATAGTACAAACACGAGCCAACAATATACATTAAAAATATTAAAAAAAGTATAAATGGACCTCCATCAGTATAATCATCATCATCATCAGTTAGCGTCTGTTTTTGATGCTGGCATGGGTAAGATGGTTTGTTTAGAACTTGTAAGCCGGAGAGTTGCACCAGGCACTGGGGTTGTCAGAACACAAAGAACTGGAATTGATAGCATGAAACATTCATTCCAGCCTTCTAATAGTTCTACCAATCCATTGCCTTCAGTTGGTAGTGAGGAGGCTTACATGCATGGCCAACAGCCAGGTTTCTTCAAAACAATTTTGTCCAGGTCTGTCTATATATGTGTGTAGAGACATGGTCAAACTTGACCAGCGAAGACCCTACACTTTCATTGACAAGACTTGGGTTGAGTCCAGACTATAGTAAAAGAAATTTGCCTAAGATACTATGCAGTGGGATTGAACCAGAGACTCACACATATACACATGCATATACACACACACCTTTTATCTTGTACTTGTTTCTGTCATTGGACTACAGCCATACATGAAACTACCTTGAAGGGTTTAGTCAAACAAACACATACACACACACACATATACATATTCATCATATTGAACAGTTAATGCATATTTTTCCCTCTTAATCCTTTCTGTCAAAGAGCACAGGCTCGAAACGTCGAAGACTTTTCCATTCTTTCCAAGTGTTAAACTAATATACCTGCTTGTTTTTTCCTCACCTGTTGTCATCTTGTTTTTTCTGTAAATTTGAACTATATATTATATATATATACCTATATATATATAAACATTGATTTGAGAACAAACATCAAATTCAAGGCAATGACTTTATATAAACACCACACTTCCATACAAATTGGATCATATATAAACATTACCATGGCCTTCAACATATAAACAGAATACATATATAAAAAATATAGGTAAAAAATATATATGTAAATAAAAATACAAATATATAGAACGTTCTATCAAGAAGGTGTATACAATTGACTAAAAATTAGCATTCCAAATGAATTACTAAAGCGTGTCAGACGACTATAAACCTAAATAAAATTATCAATCGACTAAAAATGAATTTTTTAATATATATATATGTATATATATACAGGGTGTGATGGGTAAATTGCCATTTTATAGTTTTCATATTGCACGTGTGTATTGTTTGTTTTTGATTTTGTCGACTACACAGTGTAGTAGGGTCAGTTGGGCACTCATTAGTATTTCAAAATATTTTTATGTAATTTTGGTAAATATATCTTAAAATGAGATGTCAGTGTTATTTTCATTTTTGCGTAATTTAGACGACAATTTATTCACCACACCCTGTATACACACACACACACACACAGAGAGAGGCTTCTTTCAGTTTCCATCAACCAAATCCACTCACAAGGTTTTGGTCAGCCCAAGACTATAGAAGACATTTGCCCAAGGTGCCACACAGTGGGACTGAACTCAGAACCATGTGGTTAAGAAGCAAACTTCTTACCACACAGCCATGCATATCTAGACACACACACACAACCCTATACATTTCTTCCCTCACCTTCTAAATTTGCTTATTTCTCTGCAAAAGGTATGGTATGGTGTGAGGGGTGGGGAGAAGGGTGGCCAAGGGTACTTGGTCTGTTTGGATTAACAAAACTAGAATAAATGGTATAATAGTGTATTGCAGTTGGTGGTGGTGGCAGTAGTGACAATGATGGCAGTGGTGGTGGTCATA
>NC_068999.1:5158200-5159963 GCF_001194135.2 Octopus bimaculoides | reverse complement strand
TAGCCTCGGGCTGACCAAAGCCTTGTGAGTGGATTTGGTAGACGGAAACTGAAAGAATCCAGTCGTATATATGTATATATATATGTGTGTGTGTGTGTTTGTCCCCCCCACCCAACATCGCTTGACAACCAATGCTGGTGTGTTTACGTCCCCGTAACTTAGCGGTTCAGCAAAAGAGACCAATAGAATAAGTACTAGGCTTCCAAAGAATAAGTCCTGGGGTCGATTTGCTCGACTAAAGGTGGTGCTCCAGCATGGCCACAGTCAAATGACAGAAACAAGTAAAAGAGTAAAAGAGTAATGTGTCCCAGGATAAGTTGGTAAAAAAGTAAAAAGGCTGGATGGCCATGGTTCGGATACCATTGATCTTATTTGTGTGATCGGTGCTGAGATCCCTAAGGCTCAGCTACAAAGAAGTGAAAGAAAACAGCCCCTTGTTGATCTGTAGTTGTACTGTGTTGCTGAAAGAGTTTTGTCAATCAGCAAAAGGGGCCCTTCCTTTTGCAGGACATGTGTTTAGAAAAAGGGACAGCAGATGGAACAAATTGACAGAATGGACACTACATCCAGAAATAAGGGGGTGGAGGAAGACCGTGCAGAAGCTGGAATGAAGACTTTGTTGTTAAATTCTTCGGCACCGAAACATGGATGAGGAAAACATCAGATTGTGGTTGGTGGAGAGAACAAACAGGCCTTTTTCCAGCCGTGGATTGAACATGGGCAGGGATTAAAGTAGCCTAAAATATTGTAAGACCTTAGGGGATGATGCACTCCAACTTTATCAACAGTACAAAAGTGGGTCAATGAATTTAGGAAGGGAGAGTCCTGATGGTGACCCAGGGTCTGGATATCCTGCAACTGCCACCACTGAAGAAAACAGTGTTTAGCACAAGATCATGAATGATGGTGACTGACTATGTGTCTTCTAAAGTTATAAACGCAGAAAGTTCTTCTCCAAAATGCTGGCTTCAGCACCATATCTTGTGGGGAAACTTGCAATTATTCACGGTGCCAGTATTGTCTCTGGCATTATCTTCACATCTCAAAGAACCAAAGCAAATACTAGAAAGTGTCTCAGTTGATGCTTAAAAATGGTATTTTGTGGAAAATGTGTAGCCGTTCCTCATCTATGCCATCAATATCAATCCAAGAGAATGGTAAGAGCTGGTATAACTTGGTGTCAGTACTTTCACAGGCATTGTCTTCGGGATTCAAAAAGCCAGAACAAATACAGGTCCCTTGTTTGATGTTCTACCAATTCCACCACCCTAGACTGGTGTTTTAGTGAGCCTGGGGGGATAAAAGTTAATGCTGACTTTGAAGGGATTTGAACTTAAAACTTACAGGATTAAAACCAATTACTACAAGGGATTATCTGAAGCTTTAGTCCCTGACACTTCAGCACCAACTGTGACCTAGAATATGTGTGCATGTACATGTGAGTGTGTGGGTGCATGTGTGTAAAAGAATGTGTGTGCATGTGTGTAGGTGGGGTGTGCATTCATGCATGAGGGTATGCATGTGCAAGCATGTGTGCAATCTGTGTGTGTGTGTAACGAAATTACTGTCCCAGCTGCTTCTGTAGTACTCTAATGTATATGGTAGGGGTTGGCAGGGATGGAAGGGGCAGTTGAGACCTGTATATACCATAGAGAGAGGGGACGGGAGAGGAGGGAGGGGGGACGGGAGAGAGAGTTAGCAAATATTCAAGGTTGAAGAAATATCATGGAACAGAACACCCACACAACACATCCTCCACCACC
>NC_068999.1:5156557-5157954 GCF_001194135.2 Octopus bimaculoides | reverse complement strand
ATATATATATATATATATATATATATATATATATATAGTATATGTGTGTGTAATGAAATACAGTTATTACAACTATGTTAAAATGTACATAACAGCTAATAAAACAGAAAAACATGCACACTACAAAAAAAGATAGATAAATAGATAGGTAGGTATGTACGTAGAGATGGGTAGGTAGATAGAAATAGGCAGGTAGACAGAGATAGGCAGGTAGATAGAGATAGGTAGGTAGATGGAGACAGGTAGATAGAGAGATAGTGATAGGGAGATAGATAGAGATAGGTAGACAGATAGATAGAGATAGGTAGATAGATAAATAGAAAGAGATAGATAGACAGACAGGCAGATAGATGGAGAAGTAGAAAGAGAGGTAGGTAGATAGATAGATAGACAGGTAGATAGATAAATAGACAGGAAGATAGATATATAGATAGGCAGATAGAGATAGGGAGATATATACAAGAGTGGGTTGAAAGGTCCACAGGCTGACTATGAAGGAGTGATGATAGAGCTGTGAAATCTTGCATACCTTAATCTCAGCCCTTCGTATGAATAACTGAATTGTTTCTTTCCAGGTAAACTGACATCTGACTGTTCAAAGAACACTGGAAAAGGTAACTGGTATTGAGTTTTGTTGAAAATGGACAAAATTTGAGATCATGGTTTTTTATCAAGTGCCTGCAGAAAAAGGGTTTAGCCTCCAAGGACATTCATGTGGACATGGTTCCTATATTAGGGGATGACGCTCCAGCTTTATCAACAATGCAAAAGTGAGTAACTGGATTTAGCAGGGGAATGGAGAGTCTTGATGATGGCCCAGGATCTGGACATCCTGCATGTGCCACCACCAAGGGAAACATTGACCATGTTCACCACATGCTGATGGAAGACAGGTGATTGACTGTAAATCAAATAACCAATGCTATTAGCATATCCTGTAGGGAAGTTGAGAGTATTCTGCACAATGAACTTACCATGATGAAGGTTTCTGTTTGGTGGATTGCATGTTTTCTAACACCTGCCCGTAAATATAATGAAGTTTTTGTGGCTTTCAGAGTTAATTTTAACTCTTAGTTCTAGCAATTGCTGGTGCTATTTTGTAGCCTTTATTGATTAATTACTTTTTGGTTTTTAATTGCTAATGAGCCATTTATACTATATGTTAAATATGTCTTAATATATTAATATATCATTGTAGTATCTTGATATATATATATATATATATATATATATATATTATATATGTATATATATATATGTATATATATATACACACACACACATACATACATACACATAGATATATATATAAAATATACATATACACACATATACATACATATGTATGTATATATATATATATATATATATATATATATATATATATATATATATAT
>NC_068999.1:5153731-5155955 GCF_001194135.2 Octopus bimaculoides | reverse complement strand
ATATATATATATATATATATATATATATATATACACACACACACACACACACACACACATATATATATATATATATATACAAATAGCTAGAAAGAAAGATATGTCATACACTATTTGAGACGTGTTTTTTTCTCTCCATTTTTTGTCTTCTCTCCAGGTTTTCTCTTCTCATTTCTATTTGTAGAAGAGCATAGGCTCGAAACATCAAAGCCTTCTTCCATTTACCTGAGCATCAAACTAATTCACCCTGTTTGTTGATCTTACATCTGTCATGGCTTTTTTATTTTTGTATATTTATGAACCACATGTGTGTGCGTGCATGTGTGTGTGCATGTGTGCTTGCATGTGTGTGTAGTGATGTACATATGTGAGAGTATAAATTTGTGTACAGAGAGCTTTGTTCTAGCAGCTGACAAGTCTGCCCTTAGAGAATATATCTGGTGCCATAACAAAGCGATGAGTATTCTTGCCGATGTACCAAAACAGCATTTCACAAGGTGGGGGGTACTGCCACCTTGAAGGTGAGGGAGACAAGTAATGGAAAACATAACAGAAAAATTGAAGATCCGATTATAGTTTAGCAAGAGTTTTTTTTCGCTGAGTGGTTTTTTTGCTTTTCTTTTTTTTTTTGTGCAAAGTTGAGGTGGTTTTGTTTAATGTTCCAGAGAATAAAAGATATTGAACAACACTGAACAGTGGGAGTGGGTGTGTGGTAAGTAGCTTGCTTACCAACCACATGGTTCCGGGTTCAGTCCCACTGCATGGCACCTCGGGCAAGTGTCTTCTACTATAGCCTCGGACCGACAAAAGCCTTGTGAGTGGATACGGTAGATGGAAACTGAAAGAAGCCCGTCGTATATATGTATGTGTGTGTGTATATGTTTGTGCGTCTGCGTTTGTCCCCCCCTCCCAACATCGCTTGACAACCGATGCTGGTGCGTTTATGTCCCCTTTAACTTAGCGGTTCAGCAAACGAGACCGATAGAACAAGTACTAGGCTTGCAAAGAATGAGTCCTGGGGTCGATTTGCTCAACCAAAGGTGGTGCTCCAGCATGGCTGCAGTCAAATGACTGAAACAAGTAAAAGAGTAAAAGAGTATTAAAGAGATGTCAGAGTTGCCAAGGTCACAAGGTCCAGAGTTGAACAAGGGGGGGGACGGGGTAATTCCCCCACCTACGCACAACCTCCCCTCCACCCCCGAGTCTATTTCCTTGACCTTCCAATTGTATATATGGACAAACATGGACTCTGGAAGTTAAAACAAACTGGTTTGTTTAGAGAAAGCCTTTATTTAATATTTCAGCATTCAAAGGAGTCACATTCCTGGGAATGTGGGTGGGTTGGTAGGGTGTGAAGGAGCAGGTAGTGCTATAAAGATAATAGTAGTAGTAGTAATAATGTTGTTGTTGCTGTTGTTGTTGTTTAACTCCAGGTCAGCCTTGACCCAGCAGACATCTTGTCTGGTCAGGTTTTTCAGACATTGTAAACCTTAGTTTATTATTCAATAAATACTATTTGTTTGATTAGTATGGTAAGACGTAGTGAGAAATTTGACTGCTATTTCTAGTAGAACAAGTGACACTCCTCTCCCTAGGAGGTTCTCTTGTTAGCTCTAATAATCATAGGAAAGGGGCTGTAATAGAATCGTTGTTTAGCCCCGGGCCAGTCCTGCTGGACCAAACCTATGAAGAACCCTTTAGCATTCAGGTTACTCTGTGAAAGGCAATTTTTGTTTATTAACATTGTTTTGAATTGATCATGGATTATCTCGGAGTTTTGAGATCTTGATGATCGTGTACATTTAGAATAACATTGTAGGGTAGGTGTGAGAGGCTGGACTTAGCTGGTTTGAACATAAAACTAGTAATACAGTTCTATATTTAAGAGATGAGGAATTATGTACATTATTTACATTTGACAGATATTTGTCCTCATCTTGAGGACAAATATCCGTCAAATGTGTGGATGTGTGTGTGTGTCTTTCAATTTCTGTCAACCAAATCCAGTTACAAGGAATTAGCTGACATAAGACAACAACAGAAGACACTTGTCCAAGGTGCAGTGCATTGGAACTGAACCCAAAACGATATGGTTGCAAGATGGACTCCTTAACTACCTTGCCATGCTTGTAGCTAACTATATTTGCTGACATTGGTAGGTTAGTAATGGTGTAGATCAACAAGAATTTTTACTGGACACAAAAAGCTGAAGTGGTGTGCCTTA
>NC_068999.1:5150509-5153273 GCF_001194135.2 Octopus bimaculoides | reverse complement strand
ACACACACACACACACACACACACACACACACACACACACACACACACAACTGTACACCATTAATAGTTCTCAAGTAGTGATTTCTCTCTCATGGTGGAGGTAAATTAGCTAAAAGCTTGGTTGAGCCATTGACAATCATTTCTATATTATCCACAACGCCACCCGTTCCACTATCAATTTGTGGCCTCCTTGTTTTAGCTTTTAGCCTAATTAAGAAGCCAATTTATTTTCGGTGAAACTTTCAAAACACACTTCAACCCGGGTCAGTTGTTGACCTTCTAGAAAGCTCAAATCTGACCCACATTAAAATATTGCTCACATATCTAGGACAGTATTGCTACTGCTGCTGCTATGCATACACACACACACACACACACACATGTCATCGTTGTTTTCATATTCACCTCACTGTGCTTCCATGGATCAGATGAAATTTGTTGAGGCCAACTTGATTTTCTTTTTCTCTGCCAGGATGCTCTTCCTGTCACCAACCCTTAACCTCTTGTTTCCAAGCAAGGCAACATTTCCTCATGGTCAGACATCCGTTCCACTGAAGACTGGAAACGAACAATGTCCCATATACGATGGTAATACTCACTTACCACCATGTCAAGATAAAGACATGGAAATACAACAAGCTTCTTTCAGTTTCTGTTTACCAAATCCACAAGCAAAACTGTATAGGCTGTGGAGCACTCAGCCACTTGCATGTTAATTTCATAAGCAAGCTGCTCCATTGATCGGATCAACTAGAACCCTCATTTCTGTAACCGACAGAGTGCCAATTTAAATATGCTAAATCTCCCTGAGAACTACATTTAGGGTATGCACGTCTGTGGAGCACTCAGCCACTTGCATGTTAATTTCATAAGTAAGCTGCTCCATTGATCGAATCAACTAGAACCCTCATTTCTGTAACTGACAGAGTGCCAATTTAAATACGCTAAATCTCCCTGAGAACTACATTTAGGGTATGCATGTCTATGGAGTACTCAGCCAGTTGCATCTTAATTTCATAAGCAGGCTGCTCCATTGATCGGATCAGCTAGAACCCTCATTGCTGTAACCGACAGAGTGCCAATTTAAATACTTCTGTTAAAATACACAGTTTTTATTTCAATTAATTTTGAAAATCATGAAGAACTTACTGAAACAAGACCATTATTAATTAAGTTGGTATTTGAAACAAATTAACGTGAAACTTCGATTAGTTTCAACTGGGATTCTTTTATAAAAAGAAGTTTGTATCACAGAATCTGGATTGATCTTGTGCAGGTTGTGGTTTCAAAAGCGTTAAACCCATCGTACATTGATACCAGGCAATAAAACTGACAATTGTCATTGTGGCATCCTGGACTTTTCTAAAGAGACCTGATGTATCTAAAACATTTTATCTATAAATCAGACATAGTTATTTGACAAACCGTTTGCTAGAACAGGAACAGGGGCTGCACAAAAACAACAAACACAACAACAAACATAACAGAAAAATATTCAATTAAATTTAAACAAATAATTTAACAATATTGCTTTTGGGCAAGATTTCAAAAATAGTTTCTTATGACCCAACCCAAGTTCTTTCTTGCAGAAATGCCAAGCAAATTCTTCATTCACTCTTAACGAAAACCATCAGACACGAGAATTTTTACTTTTGTTTGTGTTTTCTATGATTCTTCATTTTTAAAATTTTTTTTTATTTTCATGCATTTTACATCCAAATTTTGGTGCTATCTTGGCTAAGGTGTTTTTTGCAAAGTTGCACATTTGCAGAAGAAAAAAAGACAAATTGTGCAGTAATTGTTTTCACAGCTGTATGCCCATCCTACTGCTTAACCAATCGACTTTGAGGTTGGTGTAGGAACCAGTCAGCAGTCTTGGAAACTGAGGCAAGATGCCAAGACATAGTAGATCGGATAATGCTTGAACTCATAACCATGTGGTCAGCAAAGTACCAGATTGAGAATTCAGAAACATTAACACCACAAGCAGAAGTGGAACCACTTATCAGTCCAGTAAACTAAGGCAAGACTAGAGAACAGGGCCTCAACCTCATAATCATTACTTTGGTCATCCTTAATGTTTCAGAAAGGTCTAACATCCAAGGTCAAGATGTAACTGCCAAGGTCAAGGTGTAACTGCCAAGGTCAAGATGTAATAACCAAGAAAAATCTAGAAACTTACCAAAGAACTGAATTTTTTTTTCTTTTTCCTTCCTCTAACATGTTTCAGACACTGGACTAGAGCCATGCTGGAGCACTGCTTTGTTAGTTGAACCAACTGACTCTAGTGTTTATATTCTTTCAAAGTCTGATATTTATTCTATCAGTCTCTTTTGTCAGACAGCTAAGTTATAGGGACATAAACAAACCAACACTGATTGTAAAGCAGTAGGGATACAAACACACACATGCACACACACGTGTAAGCACATAACCTCACATACACATATAAGCACACACACACACACACACACACACACACACACACACAAGCAGACACACACGCACACATGTGTCATGGGTTTCCACTGTTTCCATTGACCAAAGTCAATCACAAGGCACTCTTTGGCCTGGAACTATAGCAGAAGACACTTGCCCAGGATGCTGTGCAGTGGGATTGAACCCAAGATCCCCTGGTTGCAAAGTGAACTTCTTTAATCACACAGCCATCTCTTAAAATTTGTCTGTAAACCTTTTTTCTTCCCCATGCCCACCCGCTCTCTGGTGCAGCATTACCTACTGGTTCACTAATAAATTACACCAC
>NC_068999.1:5148604-5150189 GCF_001194135.2 Octopus bimaculoides | reverse complement strand
TTATAAGTCAATATTTTTTTTCTCTTTTTATTCTGGCAGAGCTTTAATGATTTTAGTAATTAGTTTTGATTTAGGCACAAGGCCAGTAGTTTCTTTTTTTTTTTATTATCATTATCATCAGGACTATGGAGTCGGAGTCGTGGAGTCGAAGTCGGTAAAAGTATACTGACTCCAACTGACAATGTCTTTACTCTTTAATATAAACCGGTTATAACCTATAGGCCTACTCAAAGTACAAGCATATGCATATGCTTTATGGGGTATGTAGACCACAATCAATTACATAAACACGAGTCAAAAACATTTAAGAGGTAGCTGGAGTCAGAGTCGATAAAACTATACCAACTTTGACTCATGATATCCTTATTCTTTAATATAAACCAGTTCTAACATAAAGGCCTACTCTATGCAATATGCTTTATGAGATGTGTAGACCACGATCACTTAATTACATAGAAACTAAAAAGTAACCTGAAGTAACCTCCCCTTGTAGATCACACGCCAAAGTAGCACCTAAATGTGTGTGTGTAAGAGAGAGACAGAGAGAGAAGGGAGATGTGTGTTAGTGTTTCCTTGTCTTGACAGTGTATATTGGTTGTAAATGAATGCCACCATCGTACAAGCAGTATCCATTTCCAATCTTATGTGAAAACATGTTCGACTTGGGAAAAATATGACCTGATTTGAGAAACAAATTGGGGTTAGTGACAGGAAGGGTTTTTGGCTGTCGAAAACCTACCTCAACAAATTCTGTCCAACCCATGCAAGCATGGAAAAGTGGATGTTAAAACTGTGTTGATGATTAAAGTATAATGCTTTCAAAAATAGACAACTCACACACACGCAAGGCAATCCTCAATAAAATACAGTGACATGTATGATCTTCCATAGATTAAATTAACTGAAATCAAAAGATTCCGATGAAACTTAGGAAGATCGAGTTTCTTAGTTAATTACAGACGATGAATCACGGTACAGATTCAGGTTTACTTCTTTTGCTGATAGCGTTTATTCCCACCATCATCATCACCATCGTCATTGTCATCATCATCATGTTCATAATTATCATGCGAAGCCCTAATGCCGCCCCCCCCAACACATTTCACTGGTCAAGTTACATTAAATAATAAAACTTCTTTCTTCCTCCCCCCTTGCCACCCCCCACTTTTCGTTGCAGATGGGATCCATCCCAAAATCATACTTTGAGAAAGAATGTGAAAAGGTAGGATTTATTCTCCCCACCACCACCACCATCATCATCATCATCATCATCATCACTGAACTGCAAACCCACCAGTGAGCCAATGGACGAGCCTCTGCTAGAAATAGTAACCAAAACTTCCTACATTCACACCCCACTGATTTTAAAAACAGTTAGGAACATGCAGGAGTGGCTGTGTGGTAAGTAGCTTGCTTACGAACCACATGGTTCTGGGTTCAGTCCCACTGCGTGACACTTTGGGCAAGTGTCTTCTACTATAGCCTCGGGCCAACCCAAGACTTGAGTGGACTTGACAGACGGAAACTGAAAGAAGCTTGTCATGTATATATGTGTGTGTGTGTGTGTGTGTGTGTGTGTGTGTGT
>NC_068999.1:5147494-5148316 GCF_001194135.2 Octopus bimaculoides | reverse complement strand
ATATATATATATATATATATATATATATATATATATATATATATATATATATATGATATGATGTGATTTGAGGAAGATTTGGCTGTTATTTCTGGCATATTGAGTGACCATCTACGTACACACACTTCCAGCATTACAACTATGAGTACCACCATCACAGCCGACCCATCCCATACAGTGTGCATATACACACCACTAACACACATCCTGGGATGAGGAGAGACCCTCTAGGTGGTCGCTCAATATGCCAGAAATAACAGCCAAATCTTACTCAAATCACATTATCATCAGAGAAGAGGACATGTTAGATACTATATGTCTTGGTTCCCCCTCATCACCAGACTGTATCCCACCGGCGGTACCAGGAGACCCAAACCCACCTCCATATACCTACTACACACCCACCTTCAACTGCCAAAACCCACAGAGGCCTCAACATGATAACTCAACCTGCTAAATATTCTTTTACTCTTTTATTTGTTTCAGTCATTTGACTGCGGCCATGCTGGAGCACCGCCTTTAGTCGAGAAAATCGACCCCAGGACTTATTCTTTGTAAGCATAGTACTTATTCTATCGATCTCTTTTGCCGAACCGCTAAGTTACGTGGACGTAAACACACCAGCATCGGTTGTCAAGTGATGTTGGGGGAACAAACACAGACATACAAACATATACACACACACATACATATATATATATATACTAGCAGAAATACCCGGCGTTGCCCGGGTTAGAGAGAATAATGAAATCTAAAAACGCCGTCTAGACTACGCATCATCTTTATATGTAGAGATGTATATACACACACGCACCCAAACAC
>NC_068999.1:5140771-5146451 GCF_001194135.2 Octopus bimaculoides | reverse complement strand
TCTCTCTCTCTCTTTCTGTCTCTCTCTTTCTCTCTCTGTGAAAGTATCTGTCACTACAGTATCGAAATGTGATTGTTTCAGTTAGTGGAATAGTTTCATTTTTAAAGTGAAAGTATTTGACATGAGTGTTTTTGTTTCACTTTTGACACGTAATACTTAAATAGTGGAGGAGATATTATGTTGCCGTGTGCTCGAACTCTGCAAGAAGTTAATAAATTTTTTTGACTAAAACACAACTGGAACCCTAAGTAAGGCATGTGTAAAATTTGAATGAAATTGGTTGCGTAGTTCTCGAGTTTTAGGGATTCACACAGACAGACAGACAGACACACATTCTCATTTTTATATATATATAGATATATACACATATATACGACAGGTTTCTTTTAGTTTCCATCTACCAAATCCACTCACAGGGCTTTGGTCGGCCCGAGGCTATAGTAGAAGATATTTGCCCAAGGTGCCACGCAGTGGGACTGAACCCAGAACCATGTGGTTGGTAAGCAAACTACTTACCACACAGCCACTCCTGCGCCTATAGTAGACAAATCTTCCTCAAATCACTACTATCTTTAAGAAAAAGATGGGATGGTCACAACTGGAATGTCTGATCACAGATTTGTTTAGTCAACACAGCCATCACTACTGTCAGCCACCAGTCTTAAAAATATGCCGAGACAGATAATGTACATGATATACGAGGAACAGATAGGATAGCCATGGCTGGAATGCCTTACATGATACAATTAGCTCAATCAGGGTTGACCTAGGATAACCCCCCCCCCCCACAACCCAATCACCACTAAGAAATATTTCAGTAACAAATTCTTATCTTATCAAAGAGTGGAAAAATAAAACTGCCGCCAACAGTAATAATATAAGACACTTGATATTTTTATTGAGTTTAACCCTTTCAATATCAGTAATTCGTCTGAAGGACTCGCATGTGTTCATATTTAAGTTAAAATTGTTTTATCAAAAACCTTATTAAAACACAATGATAAAGTGAGATTTCAGTTAGTCAACATACACCACCTCCACCACCACTACTTTCAACACCACCACCGCCACCAGCATCGCTGGCCCAAGCCACGACTGACTTAATAGCACCAACTGCAGAAGACATTTAATCTTATTTCATGTTCCAGTCATACTTTGAGCACCATAACCCATTTAAGGTTAAAGGGTTGTTCTTTGTAGGGATATAACTGGGTGTAGATAGTTTATCTGGAATTTATCCAGGAACTGTCGGAATGTTATGGGGTTTATAGCTGGATGCCCTTCCCGATGCCAACCCTGTTTCCAAGCAAGTTAATACAGTAATCCCTAGACTGTCATGGGTGTTATGTTCCAAAAACCCCAACAAAATGTGAAAATCTGTGAAGTAGAAACAGTACTGTACTGTATATTTTTTTCTTAATTATTTTTATAATTTGTATATATTTATTTTATTATAAATGCAAAATAACACCACGGAGGAATCAACGTAAGCTTAAATCAGGGGTTTTCAAACTTTTTGACTTGCAGACCCCTTTATATTTCATGCCTTAACTTAGGGACCCCCTTATAAATGCTTATGAAATTTATACATAAATATTTGCTTAAAATAACATATATTTTTACATTTATTTATTTAACAGTATTTAACAAATAGGTTTGTTGTCAATTAAAAGATTTCGATTAAAAAACATATATAAAATCAAATTGCCCATAAAAAGTATTTGCTGTCCATGGACCCCCTGTCTTGTCCTTGCGGACCCCCTGTGGTACGCGGACCACAGTTTGAAAATCCCTGGCTTAAATAATAAACTGCGGTAGGTGAACCGTGATATGGCAAGGGATTATTGTAACCACATAATCTAACAGACAACAAACAGACCAGATATGGCTTTGCAAAGAACTGCAAACAATAGACTATTAACAATGAGCCTTTTGTTTACAAACATGGGGAAGAGGGTGAGGACACAACTGTACACACACATCATGTTGATGGAAAGTCGAAGGAAAGTGATTATTTTACCAAGAGACGGGACAAATGGCAAATTACACAAAGCACATGTTGAGAAGATATTCATAGTCAATCAATTCATCACAATTGTAGAGCCATTACAGTGAAGTCTACTGTAGGCACAAGGCCTGAAATTTAGAGGGAGGGGACTGGGCGATTACATCGACCCCAGTGTTCAACTGGTATTCATTTTATCAACCCCAAAAGGATGAAAGGCAGGAATTTGAACTCAGAATGTAAAAACAGACGAAATACCACTAAGCATTTTGCCTGGTGTGCTAACAATTCTGCCAGTGCAACGCCTCATAATTAATAATAACGATCCATTTTTCTGTAGGCACAGGACGAAAGAAATGTTGGCAAGAATTTTGTCCAAAGGCATCAAAAATTCTATCAGTTATCATCAATAAAGATAATAACGTTGACAGTAATTAACTAGATGTAAATTACATCTTAGTAGCTAGAATCAACTATACACTCTCCCTATGCCATATAAACTAAGTTTGCTAATTATAAAGGCAGTTCATTGGAATAATTAGACAAAATTTAAGTTGTTATGGTAATGAACTTAAAAAAAAATGTTTTGTTTAACTTCAGTAAAAAGTTTTATAATGAGGTTTCATTAAACTAATTGCTATTAATAACCTTTTGTTTCTCGTCATTTGTTTTTTAAATATATAGTCACGAGGGGAGATTGTTGTTGCTATTATTATTATTATCATTATTATTATTATTATTATTATTTTTATTTTTATTTTTATTGTTGTTGTTGTTGTTTGGTGGATTGGTATAATCATTAGAGTGTTGGTCAAAGCCCATCCATTCATTTTTACCACCCACTTTTATTCCGGGGAGGGTTTGTTGGGGGTCAAGTTCTCAGGCGCCTCTTCCATAGGGTTCTACTCAGAAGCAACCCTCATTACACTTTCCACTGAGATTCCCAAACATGACCAAACGAAACTATGGATATTAATCCAGCCATCTTCTTTTTTTGTCTACTCCTAGGTCTCTTACTGGTTGACTCAGTATGAAGAATCCGTCTTATGAGCCATTCCTACAGCATTCTAATCATGTCTCTCATACAAGGGCTGTGACCTCTCAAAGCAGAGAATTGACCTCCGAGTGACACACCTTGTTGTCAAAGTGTTGGACAAAACTCATTCGGACATTAGTTGCAGCACTTTATATTCCGAGTTCAAATATCATTATGGTGTATTTTGATTTTCATCCAACATGGAGCAACGAAAAGTACCAGTCACGTACTGGAGTGGATTTAATCAGTTGTTCCCATTCTCAAATTTCGGGTCTTGTTCCTAAGTGAGATACAATTACTGTCAATAGACTTTTAATTGTTTCAGTCGTTAGCCTGGGACTTATTCTCTTGGTTGCTTTTGGCAAACTGTCCAAAACTGGACAAATACAGACACAGAAACACTCACCTCCCCCACACCCCAACACCACCACACCACCCCGCACACACTAGCACTGACCACTTCCCAGCACCTACACCATCATCCACACAACTATACATGCACACACGCACACGTCAATGTCACCATCCCCCTTCCACATGCGCACACATGCTCCCACCTTCAAGAAATCTCAGTCAAAGCACCTACACCTGGATATCTCTCTGCAACAAACAATAACTCCTTACCTACCCAAATGGGTTATGGTGCCCAAAGCATGACTGTAACGTGAAACATGATTAAATATCTACCTACCTACGCAATTGTGCCCCACACCCACCGACTTTGTTTCCTCATAAATTCTTTTAAAAAATGGATATTTTATAATGAAATTTTCTACAAATATACTTCGAATTATATATCAGAATTTGTTGTGAAAAAGAAAAATGTTTGTGAGCGGGGAGATGAATTTCGGAAAATTCATACGAGTTGACTTACTTTTTCTATAACTTTCAGAATAATGGGTACTTTTTATTAATGAAATTTTCTACAAATACTTTTCAGAATGTGAAGATTACGGTTATACCGAAATTAAATACACACGAAAAAGAAAGAAAAAAAAAAATGGTGAGCACACAGACATACATACTGACATACAATCACAATTTTTTCTGAAATTCCAAGTTTCATTTTGTAGATGCGTCTAACGTGTGTCAGTATGTATACTCTTTTACTTGTTTCAGTCATTTGACTGTGGCCATGCTGGAGCACCGCTTTTTAGCCGAGCAACTCGACCCCAGGACTTATTGTTTGTGAACCTAGTACTTATTCTATCGGTCTCTTTTGCCGAACCGCTAAGTTACGGGGACGTAAACACAACAGCATTGGTTGTTAAGTGATGTTGGTGGGGGGAGGGGACAAACACATACATATATACGACGGGCTTCTTTCAGTTTCCATCTACCAAATCCACTCACAAGGCTTTGGTTGGCCCGAGGCTATAGTTGAAGACACTTGCCCAAGGTGCCACGCAGTGGGACTGAACCCGGAACCATGTGGTTCGTAAGCAAGCTACTTACCACGTCAAAAATTTTTTTTTTTTTTCATATTAAATTACGATATAATCGTAAATTACACATTCTGAAAGGTATTCGTTGAAATTGTCATAAAAATGTTAGGAGGAAACAAAGCTGACCCACGAGAATTTTACGAAACCCTTCTTCTCACTCACATATTCCCTTCCACAACAAATTCCAATATAATCGAAATCAAAACCATCTGAAGCGTATATGTTGAGAATTTCATTTAAAATTATCCGTTTTTTCTGAAAATTACGCAAAAGCAAATTGCGGGTGGGGCACGCATGTGTAGGTTGCCTCACCCGACTAACACTGATCGAACCTAAATATCTAGTGTGTGTACATATATATACATATATACATTAACTTATATGCGTACACCTTACGTGCGTAATTTATAAGCAGAAATTCGAACACTGGAAGGTGCAATTTCAAAATCTTAAGACAAGCCTAAATATATTTATTTCAAATAAATCCACATCTATTCCGCTTAGATCAGCAGAAAAACGACCAAAATAGACGAAACCCAAGAACAAGGAGTGGAGTAAAAGATTGCGAAAGGAAACTTTAATCGTGACACAACAGTGGTTCAGACCGAAGGAAATAACATTGCTAAGGAGTGACCATATTCGTGATAATAATCAAAGGAATGCAGTTGAGTAATGATGGTCCTAATATAAACATTTCGTTAAGTGGACATTCTTATAATTTTTAAGTTTTACAATATACTCTGATGGTTAGGTGTCAGAAAACAGAGACAATGTAGAAGAATGTTGCTGGGTAGAGAAAAGAATACAATAAAACAACGCCTGCCGCAAAATGAACTCGCGGTCGAAAAGCAGGTAATCCGATGTAGTATCTATCTACCAGGCCAGGCTCGTTCCGGGCTCCTTATCCTGCTCGCTGCTATGAAGTACAACTGACCCCGTGGGAAAAGAAAAACAGTTGGCCTCTTAGTAAACAAATACACACAGAAACCCCCCCACCCCGCAAGTTGTGTCGAGGTATCTGTGTGTACTTTAAGTTACCTCTCGGAAGATGACAAGGTATAACTATACATTGATGCCCCGACTTTGTTTCGTCATAATTTCCCTTAAAAGTACTTAGTTTTAAAATGAAATTTTGCAAGGAGTATGTTTTCGAGGGTGCAGATTTTATGAAGATAATATTTATTAATTGGTGGG
>NC_068999.1:5137483-5140283 GCF_001194135.2 Octopus bimaculoides | reverse complement strand
GAATTGCTGTGCTTCAGAAGATTCCCATCTAGCTAAGTAAAATCGAAGCCATAAAGGCATGTCCCTTATGTCCATCTCCCCACCCACCCCACACAGTCTGTCCCCTGACAAACACCTCTCCCCTACATCTCATCCTACCAACACACCCCTACCCCACCACCCACTGTATCCCCTCCCTTTTGTCTCCAAATCCCCTTCGCGGACCTACCTGCACACAATTCGTCCAATCTATTCCCCACAACATACCTTTCTAATACCCCCCCTCCATCACTCACTCTTTTAGAAATCTCGCGAACTCACCCACCCGCCCCTCCAATCTTCCGGTCCACTTTACCGTACACACCTCTGTAACTTGAGTGTACAGCATCCCCATCTCATCTCTCTCTCTCTACAACTTAGGTAGCCAACATTTCTCCTCTACAGCAAGACACCTTTTTTCTGTCCTCTCAGTTGATGAGGTATTGTTCTGCAAGTTACTCGGTGACCTTATTGCCTCTCATGCCACGTAAAAGCATCTCATATTCTGTATTAAAGTGGTTAGCGTTAAGAAGGGCATCCAGCCGTAGACACCCTATCGAAGCTGACAGAAGAGCCAACTCCTGTCAAACAGTGCAACCCATGCCAGCATAGGACATTAAATGATGATGATGGTGCTTGTGTGTGCGTTAGTTTGACAGGTGCTTGTGGAATGCGCTTTAGGTTCATTAGTTACCTATATAACTTTACAGCTGTGCGTGTGTATACTCGTCACATGTATATTACCTCGTCTTTTTACGTGTGAAAGAAATTGGAAGCTGACTTGTCAAAAGAAAGGTGCTAGCTAATGTTGTTTGTGTTCTTGCCTGTTATATAACGAAACACCTTACTGGAGATTGTTAATAAACATTTTTTAAAAGTGCAATATATTGATCTAAAAGTTTAAAAGAGAAAAAAGTCTTATTTCTGGAAAGGCAAAGTGTTTTGATGGTAAATGAGTTGTATAAATTTAAGTAAACTTCTATTTGGACTCCCTAATTAACAAACACAAACAGACAGAGGATTCTAATGTTTACAGGTCTGTCAATATTTTGGAAAAATGTGAGCGAAAGTTTGTATTTTGATAATTGTGTTCAATAAACTACCATACACATTATTAGAGTTGTGGACGTGTTTATTCACTAATATGTGTATTACAAAACTATTGTATGTGTATGTACATATTTGGGTATATGTATGTTTGTATACTACAAATGAAAGAACCCATTTCAGCGTAAACAAACATACATGCATACATACACACACATATATATAATCTGTACATAAACTACACCTCGTCCCTCGGTACTAAACAAAAAGGAGCACAAAAACGAGAAACTGGACACAGCGAATGTCTTCTACAGAAATTCTAAAATATATTGTTTTATTGTTTATAAAATATCTTATAAAAACGATAATTAAATCAGTCTAATTAGTCTTAGTAATCACAGATCATAGACTATTATCTACTCCTCTACACGTGTGGAATTCCCCGCAATGTCTACAAAAACTAAGCAGTTATATTGTACGTCTATAAAAGAGGTCATAAAACTGTCATTAAATCGGTTTGATCAGTCCTTAGTAGAGTTATTTATGTAAAATGATGGTTTCTTTGTAAATAGGGTAAAATGTAACGCATTTTTGTATGTGATGGGGTCCTTGTTTTTGTTTTTTTAAGTGACGTGTGTGTGTGTTTTGGGGTGGGGGATCTTGATCACGTACACATTCAACAATATACATGTGTGTGTATATTTCTATGCATGTAACATACAGCAAACAAGAGTATGGTAGTCAATGCTTTATAGAACACAAGCGTTAGCACTCAATACCAATTCCTGGTTAATCACACTTTTAACACTGGTACTTCCTCAAAAACTTCAGCTGCTCACCAATGATAGAATTGGTGTGGAAGTATTCCATAGGGTAACATATGTATGTCAAGGAAAAAAAACGATATAAGTAAAGCCACAAGTTTAATATCGCCTACAACTATTTCAGTACCATTCCGTTTTGAACCACATTCCATACAAATGATTATACGATATAAGGTGTACAATATCTGTATAAAGTTACCCGTGGAAGGATGGGCTGAAATGGCACATCACACAAACACACAGGTACAACACTGATTTTCCCGAACCTGAAGTGGTTACTTAATTAAGTCAATGCACTCTAAATTAAACAAAACATTAAATTTACTTAAATTATATGAAATACAGGTACCTGTACATCAGTGTAAATTAGTGCAAATCATTAGAAGTTCCAGAATATCAGTGTCCAGAAAGTCGATGTCGTACCTGTGTGTGTGTAATATATATATATATATATATATATAGCAAATATGGTCATGTCAGAGCAGAAAGCCCAACCTCACCGTGCCGTACAGAAGTCCATGAAGTTGGGTAGCTAAGAGCAACATCAGGTAATGGAACAGGAAGGAAGATGATAAAAAAAATGAGGCTGGCTCACGATCGAGAAAGATAGAGGGAGGGAAGTTACGTCTTTGTGGGGTGCACCGACGGCCTCCTTGCGTTACGGAATGTGACGGGTGTGTGCGCGCGCGCGTGCGGATGTATAATATATAAATATATATATATGTGTGTGTGTGTGTGTGTGTGTGTGTGTGTGTGTAAGCAAGATGACAGTGTAGAAAGATTCTATGGAATGATAGGAACGGTAGAATACCGATCTGGTTATTTTCGTTAAGTACCGGCAAATGGAAATCTCCTGGTCAGCCACTAGACGAATCTTCCAGCTCCTCTCTTGCAGAGAAAAAGTAATTAGA
>NC_068999.1:5134148-5136689 GCF_001194135.2 Octopus bimaculoides | reverse complement strand
AAAGATTACAGCTGATTAACCTTTTTTGTAAAAGCACGAAAACCCAGATGTAAAAAGAAAAAAAGGGGAGGGGTACAAAATAGCCAGATGTCAAAACACAATTCTTCGCTGTCAGACAGAAATTCCACACTTAAAAAAGTTTCATTGAACCAACTTCATACCAGAAACAGAGGTCAAATATAATTATGCCATACCTTTTTTCAGTACATCATTTTAACACACTTTTGAACTGTAAAACTCCAGGAAAAGATGTATACATATGTATATACACTTCACTTAAGGAATATTCCATTTTTCATCCAGATATCCCATTTTGTTTTAAAATTATTTTAATATTTCGTAGTTTTTGTTTCGCTGTCAGAACTTTGAAAAAAAAGTTTTATACTTCCATCTCTTGTAATGATGGTGATGATTAGTGGCGGTGTTCTTGGTTTTCTGCTATTTGGAGCAGATGAGGTGGGTGGTTGAGGTTAATTAAAGTTAATTTTAGTAATTAGTACACTTCTAAAGCTCATACAAGAAAAAAATTAACAATTAAAATAAGCGAAAGAGAGAGAGAGAGAGAGAGAGAGAGAGAGAGAGAGATGCGCCAGAGCGCACTATATACACACATATATGTAAAGACAAACAGCTAAATAAAGTATGTGTATATATAGATGAAAAGAGAATAGGCTAAATAAGAAGTGTATACGTATGTGACATACATACCTATATACATATATATCTATATATATGTATGTATGTATGAAAAGAAAGTTGGCCAAAGAGAGAAAGTTTGTAACTTTCGTTTAATTTTTTCCCCCACAAACTGCCTTAATTGTAAATAATAAATCATAAAGAATGTTCTGTTAGGCAGCGGATGTCAGTTAACGGTTGGTAAGGTCTTGTGTCTTCTTCCATAATTTTATAAATAAGAACACACATAGCCATGAAGAAGGAAGAGCGAGTGGCTGAATTATGTGGGGGAAGAGAAAGACTAAGAGATCTGAACAGAAGAATAGAAAGGGAGAGAGAGAATGAGTAAGAGAGAGAAAATGTGACTGAGTGAGGAAGTGAGAGCGTGGTGGAAAGAGAGAAAGTAAGAAAGTCAAAGGAGGAAGGGGAGACTGTGTGTAGAGAGGGAGGAAACAACAAGTGGAACGTCAAGCAGAAGTTTGTATGGGAAGAGGAAGCAAAAAGACAGAGGAGGAGGAGGAGGGGCAAGAGTCAGTAACAGAGACAGAGAGGAAGAAAGTAATAGGCGAGGAAAGGGGGGAAGGGAAGAAACAAAGAGAAGGAAAGGTCAGAAAGAGGACGTAAGGGTAGAAGGAAGTGGTAAAGTCAGAGACAGAGTAAGAGAGAGAGGAGTAAAGATATGAAAGAGTAGAAGAGAATACAGAGAGTGGGAGGCAAAGCGCTGAAAGAGAATACAGAGAGAGGGAGGCAAAGCACTAAAAGAGTAGAAAGAGTTGTGAGATAGAGAGAGGGGTATAGATATGAAAGAGTAAGAGATTAGAAACGGTATGAGATATAAGAGAGAGAGGCTAGTCACTGGATTGGAAGATGAAGGAAACGAGAGAGAAGAAAGAAAGAAAGAAAGAAGAAAAATTGAATGACTCATCGACAGAAGGAATATTTTTCTTCTTTTCTTTCTTTCTTATAAAACTTCTACTCCGGATTATCCCACACAATCTCTCTCTCTCTTTTACAACAGTAGCTAGAGAGAGAGAGAGAGAGAGAGACGAAGGTGAGAAACAGGTAAAGATAGGAGAATGATGGTGATGATAGTAGTAGTAGTAGTAGTAGTAGTAGTAGTAAGAACACTCATTATGATAGTAGTAGTAGCTGCAGCAGCTGCTACAATGATGGTGATGGTGATGTTAATGATTGTAGTGATGATGATGGCAGTTGCAGCAGCAGTAGTAGTAGTAGTAGTAGTAGTAGTAGTGATGGCAATATCGGAGATGGTGGTGATGTAGAGGAAGGTGTGGACGTGTGAGCATCAGTGAAAGAAAGGGAAGAAGAAAATAGGGTGATGAAGAAAAGAAAGAGAAAGAAGATAGAGTAAAGAAGCCGGTAAGGTGGTGGTGGTGGTGGTGGAGATATTCGGGGTAGAGATCGGGTATCGCTAAATAGACGGACGGTTAAAGGTAGATACAAGTGCAAAGGTATGCATGTATTTATGCGTGTAGAGTACACAGGTATACACGATTAGCTCAGGTAGAGCCAGCCGTACACACAAAGCTTTTGAAGAAGTTTTACTATATCTGTAGCGAGGTAGACAGAGAGGTGGCTTGCATGCAAAGATAATGTAGGGAAGATGAATTGGAAAATTTGAATGTGCGTGTGTGTATTGCTAGTATATGTGTGTGTGTATGTATATATATATATATATATATATAATACAAATGATAAATGAGTATATGCATATATACGTACATGTATGTACATACCTACATCTACATGTATATATAGATGCATATCTGGGTACAGGACGTTGCAAAAAAAAACGTGGACACATACACACACACACACACACACACACACACACACACACACACA
>NC_068999.1:5124940-5133999 GCF_001194135.2 Octopus bimaculoides | reverse complement strand
ACATTGTATTATTTGCTCCATTCTTATGGACAGAATCGGCACAGCTGATATATACTTGATGGAATAATGGAAGTCATTTTTTTTTTTTGTTTAATAGTGAAGGGTGAGGGTACAATTTGCATGGGTTTGCATGAAAGTGCTTTCTGTTCTTAAGAAGGATCGTATAAAAGGGGGTTAATACGATTTTGTCCAGAAATTACGTTTTCAAAATTTTAATTTCCCTCTGTCCACACTGCAATTTCTTACTTTGTAACATTTTCATTTTTTTTGTTTTTCTTTTGTTATCTACATAGAAAAATATATATTTCTTAGAGTCAATTACATCCACCCCAGTGCATAACTGGTACTTATTTTTATCGACCCCGAAAGGATGAAAGGCAAAGTCGACCTTGACGGAATTTGAACTGGGAACCTAAATATGGATGAAATGCCACTAAGTATTTTGTCCAGCATGCTAATGATTCTGACAGCTCACTGCCTCAATAAAAATAAACGATCGATGGACTCTCACATCGAAGACCATGTATGAGAGTTCAGTTTTTGCTGAACGACCTGCACAAATGGGAAGAGGTAAAGAATACATACACCACCTGTTTTCGGCGTAACAAAAACCCTAATCCTAACCCTAAACCCTAACCTTTACCTATATGTATGTATGCATGTATGTATGTATGAAATGTATGTAATGTATATATATTATGTGTATATATAAATTGTATACATTATGCATACGTGTGTGTGTGTGTGTGACTCCTCTAGGGTGTCTGATCAACTCCGGGTGGGGTGGGGTCGTGAGGGTGGGGATGTCTGATGCTGAAAGACCCAAAACACCTGATAACCTCAGTTCACAACACCCGATGATGCACCCCAGGTCAACCAGATAGATCTGTGTCATACACACACACACACACACACACATATGTATATATATATGTGTGTGTGTGTGTGTGTGTGTGTGTGTGCTCATATAAACGTATATAAACAGGGGCACGCGTACATTTCTGAATGAGAGACAGACAAACAGACAGGTGTAGAAGATAAATCATAGCAATTCTCTCACACACATTTAATTTAGAATACATACGTGCTTTGTGTATGTGTGCGTGTGCTTGTATGTGTGTGTGTATACATACATATACAGTCACACATGCCCACACGCCTACCATTTATCCTGACTATTTTCTTCACATCAGCCAAGTCTGACTGAAAGACATACACCACACAAGTTCACTTTCTTTTTCCGCTTACACTTGCACTTTCTCAAAGAAAGATTATGAATTGTGTTCCATTTTATGGGGTTGGGTTTGGTTTCTTTGTATATTTTTGGTTAACGAGGAATTAAAACGTCTAATAGAGAAATTCACTTATTAAGATTGCAAAAAACATGCAAATATAACGATATCACATGTGAGGGATGAGGAATAAAACCATATTTGGTAGGACAGGAAATGTTTCTGAAGATTTGATATTGTTCGTTAGAGTCGTGACTATTTTCTGAGAATTAGAGACCGGCGTTAATTCAGAAAACATTATACTCCAGGAAAAATGTTCAAGTGTTTAAATAAAAATACTCCTAGGATAGCGTCTTGTATATTAAAGAGGGGGGTGAAAAACGCTGAGGTTTCGTATGTGTAACATAGTTTCAAATTTAGGTGTAAGGTTAGCAATTTGAAGAGAGAGGTTTAGTCGATTACATTGTTCCCAGTACATGACTGGTACTTATTTTATCGACCTCGTAAGGATGAAAAGCAAAGTTGACCTCGGCGAGATTTGAACACATTATGCTAAAGAGCGAGAAGAAATGCTACGAAGCATTGTTGGCTGATATGCTTACAGTTCTGCCAGTTCACCACCTTATTTCGTATATGTTATGTTGCGAACTGGTTTTGAAAAAAGCATTCATATCTTTCCTGTTCAATTGTAGAATTTCAGGTTCGATATAACCCTCAGGCCAGGTGAGATTAGGAAAACTAAAAATCCCTTGCTAAAAGTACATTGGCCAGTCGGCTGGCCTCATTTGAGGTTTGGCTTATGAGAGACAAAGCATCTTTGAAGCGATCTCCATGGCTAGCTGCATCAGGAAGACAGTAGGTCACACCTATGGTCAAACTGAGGTCAATCACATGCATTATTAGTGTATCACACATTGTGTCAGAGTGGGAGAGGAGGACATTTGTTGCCAGGTCTTCTTGGATGAAAATTGCTATTTCTTCTTGTTTCCTTATTCTGTGGTCAGTTCTGAGTCGTACATAACCTGACATGTATTTCCACATCCAATATATCTGGGGTCAAGTGCGTTTCACTTAATGCTACACATATTATCTTTTCTCGCTACATGAGAGCTCTCTCGCTGAGCAAGATCTCTAAGATATGATCTTATGTTCAATTTTCAAAGTGTGAAAGACCTTGTACATTCGACATTATTATAGAGTCGAGTTTGTGGGTTACTGACAGCAATGGTGTGTGGTTGTGCACTGGGGTAATAGCAGCAGTTGGTGCTGTGGAAGAGCTAGTAGTCTTTTTAATTTCTTTTGCCAGATTCATCATGGTTTGCGGCCGTTGATTTTACAGTAGATATCTGAGCAACTTCTGGGTTTCGACGTAAGTCTGGCCCAACACTGCCACTGTAAGGGATATTTCTTCTGTAGATGTGGTGGTTGTTTGAATCCATGCTTTTACTAATGCATTGACACCCTAAAAGATTATTGAAGGGAGAGTCACACATCAGACATAATCTTTCGTGTTGGGAAAGCAACAGATTTTAGGATTCCGGGTTACATATGTAGAATTTATTAAGTGTGATTTAGCATTTAGTAGTGATGGTGATGGTGTTGTAAGATGTGTGGTTTGGCATTGGCTGGTATTGCTTGTATGAACTGTGCGTCTTGTCCCAGGTAAATGGGTGAAGCTACAGTCACTGCAAATGCATAGTTACTTGCATTGAGAATAGTGGCATATTTAGGGGTTTCGTGTGTTCATGATTTTACTGTCTTTACAGTTGGCAAATTTATCATGGAGCTGTCAGGTATACATCCAGATTGAAGTGGATAGTGGTGGGGGGGGGCGGAAGGGACGAAGAAAGGAGTGGTTCTTCACTAATTAGAGTAGTAGTAGTGGTAATGGCAGTAGTATCAATTGTTTTAGTATTGAAGAGTCATTGCCGATGCCGATCATGTTGTTGTTGCTATTGTCTAGCTGTGGTAAGGGTAATAGCAGTAGAACATAATGACAACGATGATGAGGATGGGTCACTTGTGGTATTTTGAGAAAATGAGAAAGCGGATAGCTTATACAGGGAAGGGCTTTTGATTGTGGAGTTTAATATTTCACCGATTGTGCTAATATCAAGGAGTGGCTGTGGTTTTTGTTGTTTTGCTGTTGTTAAATTGTTGTTACATATAAATATAAATACAAATAGATAAATACATACACATACACAGTGAAGGCGCATGGCTTAATGGTTAGGGCATTTGGCTCATGATCGTAAGGTCAGGAGTTCAATTCCCATTGTGTCCTTGAGCAAGACACTTTATTTCACATTGCTCCAGTCCACTCAGCTGGCAAAGATTAGAAGTACCTGTAATTCTAAGGGCCAGCCATGTCAAACTCTGTGTCATGCTGAATCTCCTTGAGAACTATGTTAAGGGTACACGTGTCTGTGGAGCACTCAGCCATTTGCTTGTTAATTTCGTGAGCAAGCTGTTTCATTGATTGTATCGACTGGGACCCTTGTCATCATAATTGATGGAGTGCTCCTATATATATATATATATATATATATATGTATATATATATATATAAATTAATTTATTTAATTTTTTCATGTTGAGGATGGTTTAGCTCACTAATATATATTTCTAAGGATTTGGGGTGGAGTGCTTTCTACTTATTTTAGTTCTTTGTACTTGTTTTTTCTAAGCCTGGGAAAGGTAAGTAGGGCGTGCAATATTGAATTTTGCACCCCTACAAAATTTTAGAGAGTGCAAGTGTACCTTATGCATCCCCTATTCCAGGGCCCTTGTATGGGTATGGCAAGAACTAGACTATTGTGCAGATGTCTGCTGTGTGGCAAAGAACGCTCACTTTGAACATCTGTGACTGTCATTAGAAACCTGAAGAGTTAACCTTTCATTTTACATCCAGATTTTTGCAATATATCCATTACAACACTCACAGGTACCACAAGTACACTCTTTTTTTACCAATAATTTTGAATTACCCTGTGGGTGGCACACTTTGTACATAAAATCAAAAACTATATATCTAGTATTTAAAAGAAAAATAATTATTTATATCGTGCCAGTGCCACTGGACTGGCTCCTCTGCAGGTGGCACGTAAAATACACCCTTTTGAGCATGGCCGTTGCCAGTACCGCCTGACTGGCCTTCATGCCAGTGGCACGTAAAAGCACTCACTACACTCTCAGAGTGGTTGGCGTTAGGAAGGGCATCCAGCTGTAGAAACTCTGCCAAATCAGATTGGAGCCTGGTGTGGCCTTCTGGTTCACCAGTCCTCAGTCAAATCGTCCAACCCATGCTAGCATGGAAAGCGGACATTAAACGATGAACGATAGCATAATTAAGATTATAAGTATTTTAAACTATGTAAAAATTATTTAAGTATTTCTTTATTCAATAAATGAAGCACAGTTATCACGGAGACGAGAACCTGAGAACTATGGTTCAAATCTCAACCTGCCACCCCCTTTTTTTCTCTGGTGTTCTCCATATGTCGACGTGTTTGAAATAAAAACTTCCTCTCATTTCATCACTTAACAGCTGTATTTCATAACATTAATACTTTATTTTTATAATTTAAGTGAATATTTTTAACATGTTTCTAAATATAATCCATTGGATATACTTTTGATTCTTTATCACAAAATGAAAGTGGATATATTAACAATTATTCACCAATGTCCTGACGGACGTGTCCAATAACAGGTTTGTCATACACCTTTTTTTCCGTCTAAAATTTCTTTGGGTTCCTATGTTTCCGACAACAGAATTTACGATTGTGACCAAAAAGAAAAAAATAAACGCTTTCACAATTTTTTAAAATCATCCCACCAAAAGTTTTTGCTTTTAACTTCTTTTCGCATTTAGCAGAATCGTTAACATGCTTGACAAAATGCTTAGCAATGTTTTGTCTATCTTTACATTCTGAGTTCAAATTCCACTGAGGTCAGCTTTGCTTTTCATTCTTTCAGGGTGAATGAAATAAGAACCAGTTGAGTACAGGGGTAGATGTAATCGACTAACCCACACTTGCGAAACTTCAGACCTTGTGCCTATGGTAGAAAGGGATATTATTATTCAGACAGCAAGCTAGCAGAATCATCAGTGGGTCGGACAAATTGCTTATTGCTATTTCTTCTGGATTTTAACGTTCTGAGTTCAAACTCTGTCGAGGTCAACTTTGTCTTTCACCTTTTCAGGGTCGATAAACTCCTGCCCCTTTCATCAAAGTGCTGGCCTGGTGTCAAGCAATTATTATTAATATTTGAATTCCATGTTTAAGAATACAGAAATTACAATTCTCCAAAATTCCTGTCTTTTAATGCCAATTGCTTACGACGAATCCCTGTTTTGTGATCATAAACTAAAAGTCTGTCACAACATTTTAATATTTCTGCACCACACCTAGCTACATCTCAAGGCATGCAACTGTGTTAACACACACTGTGTGTGTGAACCCTTGCTCCTTTGAGCCCCCAAAACTCCAATCAAAGGATATAATCAGTGTCATCTCCCTTGGTTATTGGTTTCAAATTCTGGACACTCCAAGAAGCCTTTGGTTACTAATTGCTTGGATAACCTCAGCCGACGATGTTTTTCTTTTCAACTTGCTCTAATAGATATATATGTTAGATCCTATCGTACTTAGAAAGATACAGACAGACTGGCTGAGTGATTGAATGGTGCTAGGAAAGTTTAGTAGAAAACAAGACTGTGAGAAAAGTTTAATTGTTTAATGAAACAGGAAATATGTCATCTAATGTCAAAAAAATTGATCAATGTGTTAGAAAGAGAGAGAGAGAGTGAGAGACGAGGTGGGAGAGCAAGTTTGTGTATGGACAGGTGACACATGTTTAAATAATTCAAATAGTGGAAGAAATTTTATGTTGTGAAAAAAAAAAGAGAAGAGAAATTTAATGTTGTGAACTGAACACTTTGTTAGAAAGAACACTGACAAATATCAGGTTTTATGTATTGTAGCCCAATGTGTTTCCATACATTATTGTCAAAGAGGAAAAATATCTCCCAAGGATATTTCAGTAGCTAAAGGTTTTCCTGTGTCTGAGTGTACAGAAATGTTATTGTGGCACTCCATTGGTTACGAAGACAAGGGTTCCAGTTAATCAATCAATGGAACAGCCTGCTCATGAAATTAACGTGCAAGTGGCTGAGTACTCCACAGACACGTGTATCTTTAACATAGTTCTCGGGGAGATTCAGCGGGACGCAGAGTGTGACAAGGCTGGCCCCCTCGAAATACAGGTACAACAGAAACAGGAAGAAAGTGCAAGAGAAAGTTGTGGTGAAAGAGTACAGCAGGGTTCACCACCATCCCCTGCCAGAGCCTCGTGGATCTTTAGGTGTCTTCGCTCAATAAACACTCACAACACCCAGTCTGGGAATTGAAACCACGATCCTACAACCAGGAGTCCACTGCCCTAACAACTGGGTCATTGCACCTCCACACAGAAATGTTAAATATGACCCTACAAGTGAATGTTTTATTCAATGCTGCTTTGTACAACTCTAATTTGTCTATTCCAGCTTCATCAAGCTTTACACACATAAAAACACTATTTGTTGTTCTTATATGTAACTAGCAGCTAAGCCCAGTTTCACCCGGTCTGTTTGGATGATGTGACTGTGATTGTTTTCAGTTAGGCATAATCTATAACAGCGTTCAATGGCTGCATTTTAATATAAACAAAAACCTTTGTCAATTAGTGGAATTGAGAGAAACAGTGAGACATGATTATATATATACGGCCAGATTGGAGCAATCTCGAGTATAACCAGCTGAAATTGCAAAGATAATCTGGAACTTGACTGAAGAAAGAAAACTCCATATGACCCGTCCTTGTTTTAAATATGTATATATATAGATATAAATATATAAACACACAACAGGCTTCTTTCAGTTTCCGTCTACCAAATCCACTCACAAGGCTTTGGTCGGTCTGAGGCTATAGTAGAAGACACTTGCCCAAGGTGCCACACAGTGGGACTGAACTCGGAACCATGTGGTTGGTAAGCAAGCTACTTACCACACAGCTGCTTCTGTGCCTATTTATGTATATACATACACACACCCATCCATCCATACATGCATCTGCTGCTGCTGCTGCTGCTACTACTACCACCACCACTACTACTACTACTACTACTACTACTACTACTACTACTACTACTACTACTTCCACCAGCATCATTGCCACCATCTCACCACTATTTTGGATAAGCTAACACAAGAACTTCTAGGAATTCATTGAAATAGCAGCCAAATCTCCCTCAGTTCACATCCAGCTGAATTAATTATGAAAAGGACACTTTGACCTGTGGGTTTCCAGATATGCTGCACATGGGGGAGGGGAACAGATGAGATGGGTTATGGCTAGAGAGTGTTTGATCAGTTGTCTGCTGCTCAGAGCTGACCTGGGGCTGAACACCACGACCACCACGACCACCACCACCAATACCATAACTCTGGAGTGATGAAATATGTAAGTAGAGGAAAGAGTGTGAAGGATGAAACTAAATCCGATAATGCATTTAGTCCGACAATTCTGTGGTGGTGGTGGTGGTAGTAACGGAGGAGACCACTACCACCCAACCTAACCCAGCCGTGTGCCTCACCCCCAGCCCCCACCCCGCTGCCCAACCATATGTTGCACCCCCACCCCCACCATCCTGGTCTGTCTGTGCAATATCAAGCAAGCGAGATTAAGCATTAGCGTAATTGCTGACTGATGATAACATGTCGCTAGGTAACAAGTGTAAAGTGATGAAGTTGATGATGATGATGATGCTGATGATGATGATGGGGATAGTGGTGGTGGTGGAGGAGAAGTGGAGAGGAGGGTGATGATGGTGGTGGTAGTGGTGGTGCAGTATAAGATGGAGACAAAGACAGGGGTGGAGGGCCCCTACTTTATTTTATCGGCTCTGAAAGGATGAAAAGGCAAAAAACCCGACCTTGGTGGGACTTGAACTCAGAACATGAAGAATTAGAAGTTCTTCATTGGTGACGGTGATGATGATGATGATGATAATGATGATGATGATGGTGGTGGCAGTCATAGTGGTGATGGTCTAAAGTAGAATAATAACGGCTTCAAATATGTACATATTCTATTTTCTATTTTTTCTCCCTGTTTATTTCTGAGTTCCTTTCTGTCGAAGAGCATAAGCTCGAAACATAAAAGACTTTCTCACTTTCCCAAGCGTTAAACTAATACATCTGTTTGTTGTTTACACACCCACCTTCGTCTTTTGTTGTTTTTTTTGTAAATTCTCACAACATATACATATACATACACTCTACCACATTCATTCATGCTACATACACTCAAACATATACACACACACTTATTATCACTTGTTCTTTCTCCATCTGATAGATGTAATAACAACAGAACAGATGTAGCTCCTTGGCGCCCACCACCAGGCAGTTTTCAACCTCCTCCAGTGTCTCAGTCTGTATGGAGCCATGATGATTGTTAGAAAGCCATGGAGATTGGTTCATATCAGTTCTGGTACTTCAGGGTCGTCAACAAAACCTTCAGAATTCTTTCGGTCTTCGTACATCGCAGACCATTTCTTTATCACTGCTTGTTCCTCTTTCACCACAGCCTGTTTTTGGTTATTTTCATTAATAATGTTGCAGTAATCGACTTTCGTTAGGTTTTCACCAACTTCCAGCCGTTCAACCTGGGCCCTGCATAAAAATGAGACAGAATATATTGAAAAATAAAAAAAGACAACAAAACAATATAGTAAAACAAACTACAGCTGTGCTTAGCAGTGCAGTGAAAGCATTTGAT
>NC_068999.1:5122640-5124473 GCF_001194135.2 Octopus bimaculoides | reverse complement strand
TAATAATAATAATAATAATAATAATAATAATAATAACAACAATAACAATAACAATAATAATAATAATAATAATAATAATAATAATAATAATAATAATAATAACAACAATAACAATAACAATAATAATAATAATAATAATAATAATAATATTAATAATAATAATAATAAGGCGTCAAAAATAAAAATGTACGACCACAAACCCAAAGCATTGTCGAAAATAAAAATGCAAGGATCCTATGGGATTTTATAATTTAGTGCGACCATGAGATAGAGAATAGGAAGCCAGACAGTCTTAATTGAGAAAGAAAACAAACTATGCTGGATCATAGATATAGCATGCCCAGCTGATAACAAGGTATGCGATAAGGAAGAAAGGAAAGTCGAGAGATATGACAGGTTAGCTTGGGAGGTTAAGCAGTTGTGGTCGATAAAAAAGGTAGCAGTAGTACCAATAATTGTCGGAGTCCTGGGAACAGTGAGCAAAAATCTCGAGAAGTACATGGAACAAATAGGGGCTGCAATTAGGGTGGAGCACTTGCAGAAAACAGCACTGCTTGGAACCGTTCGAATATTCCGGAAGGTGCTCGAAAAATAAGAGGTGTTACCTTAGTTCACTGGTAATTGATGACTCTTCCCTGTTCTTGATTCAGAACTGTAAGACCTTCCTCTCCCAGGTCTTAGATTTGAATTGCCACCAATTCTGTAATTTTACAGTTTTCTAGGTAGAAGTGTTGGACTTGGTTCTACCTCTGGGAAGGGGCAGTCTGTATTTAGTCTGACCTCTATCCTGTGACCTTTCCAGCATGGGAGGCCAAACCAGGAGCTTGTTTTCTGCTGCCACAGCAAGGATCATTGAGGCATATAAGCCACCACATCACACCACAAGACTGGACCTTGTGGCGGAATGTACTGGGTAGAGTTGATCCCTATTTTTTAAAGTCAGAAATCATGATTACCGTTCAGTTTTCGGCTTTGGTTCCTCATTTTTCTTCTCTTGTCTTTTATTTTTTCTGTTTGTTGGTTGAATTATTGGTTTCATCTGGAAAGGAAATATCTAGATTGTCATAGCAACAACAATGTCATGTATGGACTATCCAAGGTTTCCGCCTGTGTTTGTTGTTGTGTTTGCTGTTGTTGTACAGTAACACCTCAACAGTACCACAGCATTGTGCACGCATATGACATATGACTGCAGAACATCTGACTGAAAATAAAGATCTGGAAATAAAATATATCTTACCTTTGGCATTGTAATAAGAAGGTGACCAGTGGTCTGTGACCTTTTAGCTGTACTTCTGTCTGGACTGACCTCTTCGTTTAACGACAGTTGGAAAATCTGTTGGAAGAGAAAGGATCGGGTTAGGTGATGGTGCGTGATTGAGCAGTGGCGGCCCACGGGAACCCAAAGGTAGCACGAGAATTCTTCTTCGTGTAGTGTATAACAAGGGACAAATTACTACATTAGAACCCTATGGTACACACACACACACATGTGTGATCGTGTGTGTGGTAAGAAGTTTGCTTCCCAACCACTTGGTTCCAGATTTAATCCACCAGATGAAGTAGATACATGGCAATAAATGTGTGAGAAAAACGCTGTAGTGCACCATACAGCATAGGAATGAAATAAACAATGCTATAAAATCAACAAAAAATAATCAAAATGCTTACTTTTCCTTTGATAGTTGCTCGGACATAAAGTGGTTGAACATCAACATCTATTAGGTGTGTATCCAGAAATCTACAAAGAAAATAAGACAAACAGAAGCAGCAACTGTTTTTATTGTTGTTACTACATATATGTATATATATATATTTATTTATTTATTGCAC
>NC_068999.1:5120064-5122261 GCF_001194135.2 Octopus bimaculoides | reverse complement strand
ATATATATATATACAAATACATACATACATACAGACATACATACATACATACATATATATATATCATCATCATCGTTTAACGTCCGCTTTCCATGCTAGCATGGGTTGGACGATTTGACTGAGGACTGGTGAAACCGGATGGCAACACCAGGCTCCAATCTAAATTTGGCAGAGTTTCTACAGCTGGATGCCCTTCCTAACGCCAACCATGGTTTTCACATTGTCAAGAACTCCGCTGTCAGTTAAATACATTTTGAAATCTGATGATTACTACGAATGTATGGAAGTGCTAATTGAACTTTATGAACATTACAAAATATCTTTTTAATGTTTATTAATTCATTTTGCAAGATTCCAGATGTGAAATTGTGTGTTGCAAGAAATATTGTATTTCAGGATGGTAATTTTTTTTTTTTTTCATGCTAAAATTCCATAATAAAAGACATGAAAACCAGACCATGTTTTAACTTTATTCAATTGATATATTATTCTATACACATTCACAAAATTGCAGAATATATATACTTATATTTGGTGTTTTCATCCAAAATGGAGATGAACACCATTCCTCCATGTGATTGGCTTAAAAAATTGTTAAGATATTAAGATATTTTTCTTAACATGAAACCATCGTTTTCAATGAAACCACTGTGATTTGAGTGAGATTTGGCTGTTTTTTCTTGCAGGTCGAGACACCATAGAGTGACTCCATCACTGAATTAAGCAGTGATGGCAATGGAAGGGTGTGATTTGAGGGTGATTTGGCTGCTATTTCTGATGGATCAAGAAATCACATAGAAGTTCTGTTGGGCAAAAAGATGGAGAAAATGTCCACTTACTTGTAACAAGCCATATCAAGAAGATAAGCATTCTCTTCATTTTGGTCTTTTAATGTGAAGTTAATCCTGTTTAAAGAAATGTGAGAAGGAGAGAAAGACAAAGATAGAAATCATCATCATCATCATCATCATCGTTTAACGTCTGCCTTCCATGCTGGCATGGGTTGGACAATTTGACTGAGGACTGGTGAAACCAGATGGCTGCACCAGGCTCCATTCTGATCTGGCTAAGTTTCTACAGCTGGATGCCCTTCCTAATGCCAACCACTCCGAGAGTGCAGTGGGTGCTTTTACGTGCTGCCGGCACGAGGGACAGTCCGGCAGCACTGGGAATGACCATGCTCAAAAGGTGTTTCTTACATGCCACCGGCATGAGAGCCAGTCAGCGGCCCAGGTAACGATCACAATCGGATGGTGCTTTTAACATTCCACTGGCACGAGTGCCAATCAGGTGGTCCTGTCATCGGCCACGTCAGCGATTTTGATTTCACTTGCCTCAACAGGCAAAGTTGACCTGGGCGGAATTTGAACTCACAACGTAAAGACAGATGAAATACTGCTAAGCATTTCGCCCGGCGTGCTAACGTTTCTGTCAGCCTGCCACCTTCCGTGTGTGACAAAATATTGGGCAACTCAAGGCAACAAAAGGTCAAATACTTGCCTAAAGTGGCTTACAGTAGGACTGAACCTGCAACCATGTGGTTGTGAAGCAAACTTCTTAACCACATGGCTGTGCCTATAGGTCTAAGGGATCAGGAGTATCCTGGGGCTAAACAACAACAACAACAACAACAACAACGGCAAGAAGAAAAAAACAAACCACACTTACTTTGGTTCGTTCATGTTAAAGGCTCTTCCTTCGTTGTTGAAAAGTCTTCGTGGTTTTTTGAGGTTTTCGTCATTGGCACTACAACAATAACAACAACATCAACCGGAAATAAATACACAGTAAAGACATGGTAACATATATCTATATATCATGTCTTTGATGTGTATGCTTTACTCATACAGGAAAATATGGTTTGCAGATTTAGATTTAATGGATAAACATAGGCGCAGGAGTGGTAAGTAGCTTGCTTACCGACCACATGGTTCCGGGTTCAGTCCCACTGTGTGGCACCTTGGGCAAGTGTCTTCTACTATAGCTTCGGGCCAACCAAAGCTTTGTGAGTCGATTTGCTAGACGGAAACTGAAAGAAGCCTGTTGTACATATGTATATATATATATATATGTTAGTGTGAGTTTGTCCCCCCCAACATCGCTTGACAAACGATGCTGGTGTGTTTACGTCCCCGTAACTTAGCGGTTCGGCAAAAGAGACCAATAGAATAAGTACTAGGCTTCCAAAGAAGTCCTG
>NC_068999.1:5116383-5116857 GCF_001194135.2 Octopus bimaculoides | reverse complement strand
CGGCGGTGGTGGTGGTGGTGGTGGTGGTGTTGCTAATAGCAATGGTGATGACGAGGATGATGCTTGTAGGGGTGTTGCTGATGATGGTGGTGGTGGTGGCGGCAGCAGTCACGTAATTATGATAACGATGGTGTGGCTAACAAACAAAGGTGGCAGTTATGGTGGTGGGAGAGGCAATAGGGGTGGTCATGATGATCAGATAAAGATTATGATGATGGTGATGGTGATGACTGTGATGGTAACAACAGTAATGGTGATGATGATGATGGTGGTGGTGGTGATTGTGGTGGTGGTGGTGCAGCAGCTGCCTCTAATTCCCTTTAATCCTATATTACCACAGATAATCCAATGTTACCACAGGCACCAGAAATGCTTTCTTCCACTTACTCTTTCTCCAGTTCTTCCTCCGTCTTGCCATTGTTGTCGTCTTGGACTTCCAGGCTAAAATGAGAACATTTATATATATATATATAT
>NC_068999.1:5105234-5115937 GCF_001194135.2 Octopus bimaculoides | reverse complement strand
ATATATATATATATATATATATACATATATATACAGGGTTGGCCAAAAGTCACCTGACAGTAAATCAAAGCCATTTAATTCCAGGATTTATTGATGTTTAATAACAGAATGAATTTAATAAAAGGATCTGAATATGAAACATCAGGAAACTTGTTCAAACTGAAGCCCTTCTTGAGTGACACATTCTTCCATTCAAGTCAATACAGAATTACAAATAATATTTATGGACATTATTCACATTATTTACATTTGACGGATATTTGTCCTCATCTTGTTTGTCGTTAGCACAACGTTTTGGCTGATATACCCTCCAGCCTTCAACAGTATAACTGTTACAGTGCTGAATCTGTGGAGACCCCCTCCCTCCGTCCCCGAGTCATTTGATAACCTAACTATATGTGCCATAAGTCTACCTGTGCAGGGCTAACCTAGGTTTAAACTACAAGTGCTGCAGGTGAAAGACAGAATTACCTGTGTGAAGTGGAATCGTCATCATAATTGTTTTCCTCGGTCAATGTTGTGGAATCCTTTCCATTATTCTTGGAATCTGCTTCTTGCTTTTGCTTTTTCTTTTAAAAGACAAATGTGTGGTAACACATATAATTATATACAGAATTTGAACTCAGAATGTGGTGATGGTTGAAATGCCGCTAAGCATTTTGTCCAGCGTGCTAATGATTATGCCAGCTCACCACCTTAGCAAAAATAATAATAATAACAATAATAATAAAACATAAGAGCACCACAGCAAACCACAGCACATACCCAAAGCGCACAGAGCTGCGCTCGGTAGTGAAGTGAAAGCATGTTATAAAAATAAAACTACTGAACAATAATAATAATAATAATAATAATAATAATAATAATAATAATAACAACAACAGAAATAATAATAATAATTATTATTATTATTATAATGAGCTTATTGTGTCCAGTGTTCAGGTGCACTACGACAAAGGGAGACCTTTTTCAAAAAACATAATAGGCATGGTTACACAATTGTCCCATCAATATGGGAAAATCTTGTTCATGAATTAAAGAAAACAGCTTGAATAATTTCTATAACCAGAATATATTCAAGTTTTTCTTTTTTTTCTTTATATATTCACTTATTTAGTTGAAGATGGTGGGGGGTTGTGCTGATAACCTTTACAGGTCCACTTGAAACTCTTCAGGTAATTCAACTGAAGCAAAAGTAAATGGCATTCTTAAAAAAAGCTCTCAGTGATAAAGGTCAAAGGTGAAAGTGTATTATTACAAGGATCTCAGTCACTTGACAATGAGGATTCGGTTGTTTGATCATCTGAGTTATCTTCTCCTGATTGAATATTCTACAGGTATCTTCTATCTTTTACTTGTTTCAGTCGTTGCTCTGCAGCCATGCTGGAGCAATTCATTGAAGAATTTTAGTCAAACTTACCGATCCTAGTAATTACTTTTTTGTCTTTTTGTTAAGCCTGGTGTTTATTTGATCAGTTTCTTTTGCCAAACTACTAACTTACAGGGATGTAAACATAACAACACCGGTTCTCAAACAGTGATGGAGGGACAAACATAGACACAAAACACACAAAATACACACACACATACAAACACACATGTGACCGGCTTCTTTCAGTTTCTGTCTGCCAAATCTACTCACAAGGCTTTGGCCAGCTCAAGGCTATAGTAGAAGAGACTTTCTCAAGGTGCCATGCAGTGAGATTGAACCTGGAACCATGTGCTTGGGAAGCAAACTCCTTGCCAGACAGTCACACCTGTGGTCTACCTACGTCCCTGTAACTTAGCGGTCTAGCAAAAAGAGACCGACACGATAAGTACTAGGCTTACAAAGAATAAGCCCTGGGGTCGATTTGCCTGACTAAAGGTGGTGCTCCAGCATGACCACAGCCAAATGACTGAAACAAGTAAAAGAATATATTCTCTTCTCTGTTTAAATGAATTGGAACTCACTTCTTGAAGAAATCTTTTAACATCATCACCATCATCATTATCATCATCAATACCTACATATAACAAGATATTTAAAAATTCCAAACTTACTCTTTTCTGTAGATATTCTTCTTCTTGTCTCAAGATTTTCTCCTCCGTAGCTTTGAAGTTCTGCAACGATTTCATATATATATTCACATGTGTGTGTGTGTGTGTCTGTGCCTTTGTGTGTGTGTGTGTGTGTGTGTGTGCACGCACGTGTGTGTGTGTTTATGTATGTGTGTGTGCGTGTGTGTGTGGTTGTGTGTGTGTTTGTGTGTGTGTGTGATGATGATGATGATGATGACAATAACACGACAATGATGTTAATGTGAGGGGAATAGAAGGGGGACATTTGTAATAATGATGTAGATGATGACGATAATGACGACGATGACACTGAGGAGAGAGGAAGAGGATGGTGGTGACGGTGATGATGGTGATGATGACAAAGATGATGGTGATGATGATGATGATAATGATGGTGACGATGATGATGGGGATGATGATAGTGGTGATGATGATGATGATGATGATGATGATGATGATGATGATGGTGATGATGAAGATGTGCATGTGTGCTTGAAAGAATTTTCCTTTTCCAATTTACATAATCCCAGCCGAAGAGGTTTTGCTGGAGGAGGAAAAGAGGATGCAAAGAAAAAATAAAAAAAAGAAACACAACCCAGAATATTTCATCTTTCACACACGAAAAAAAAAAAAACAAACCCCAAAACAAATAAAGATAAAAAGTAAAAAGAAAAAAATATGAGAAACCATTTCCAAAGATGAATTTGAGTCTCGCCATTTCGTCTTGTTTTATTTCTTTTTTTTTTGCTTGTTTGTTTGTGATGTTTTCCGTGATATACAGCAGATGGGGTGGGGGTGTACAAGGCTATATCTTTGTCATAATAATAATAATAATAATAAGTAGATTTATTCAAAAGCTTTAATCACCAAATGAGGATTTGATATATAATATCCCTGGAAAGAATTCAGGATATAAATTACACTTAGGATTATTATTATTATTATTATTATTATTATTATTATTATTATTATTATTATTATTATCATTATTATTATTATTATTATTATTATTATTATCATTATTATTATTATCATTATTGTTATTATTATTATTATTATTATCATTATCATTATTATTATTATTATTATTATTATTATTAATATTATTATTATTATTATTATTATTATTATTATTATTATTATCGTTAAGGCGGCAAGCTGGTAGCAGCGTTAGCATGCTGGGCAAAATGCTTAGCGGCATTCCCTCAGTCCTTACGTTCTGAGTTCAGACTCTGCTGAGGTCGACTCCGCCTTTCATTCTTTCGGGGTCAATAAATTAAGTACCAGTGAAACACTAGGGTTGATGTATTTCAACTAGTTCCCTCCCCAGAAATTGTAGCTCTTGTGCCTTGAGCAGAAAGGATTGTTATCATTACCTCTGCCTTATCAAAGTCAGAGGTATTGTTTTCAGTTGTGTTTGTTTGTTTGTTTGTCTGTGGACAAGATATCTCAAAAACCGCTGGATGGATTCGGATGAAACTTTCAGAGATGTTTGGCCTCATGACTGGCACAAACTGATTAGACTTTGGGATCAATCCAGTACCAGACAAGGATTCTGGATTATTTTTCACGTACTCTTACTTATATTTTGAGTTTTTAGTATTCTTGTTTGTGAGAGCAATCGAGTTTATTTAAGATATTCTCATTTTAAAAATCGTCTCCAGCTAATCATTGCGAGAACATTGGTGTTGCCTTGGCAGAGGTTTGCACTCTCTGAATGCTCATGTTATTAGCGTTATTGTTAATATTGTTGCTGAAACTAGTAATGCTCATAAATACATAATAATTAAATAAAAGAAATTATAATAAAAGAAATATTATCAATACACAGCCTGAGATCATATCACATGCCAGACAAGTACATCTCAGAAACATTATTATTATTATCATTATTATTATTTATATATAATTTATCCAAATTATATATTTCTCATTTTGTTTTGTTTATCATTTATTTATTTCTCAGAAGATTCAAAAATAGACTTTTTAGGTGTTATAGAAATGATTGTTCCATATATATATGTGTGTGTGTGTATGTGTATGTATATATATGTGCATATATATGTATATATATATATATTTATATATATATGTTTGTGTATGTGTGTGTATACATACATACATACATACATACATATATATATATATATATATATATATATATATATATATATATATATATACCTCACCCTCTCTTTTCTCTCCTAATCACACCCTCACACATACACACACACACTCTCTCTCTTTTTCTCACTTTCTGTTAGCCAATATCATTCAATTAATTTCTCCTTAGCACATCTTGGCGCCCAGCCAAGAACTTCTCAAGTTTTCTACAGAAAAAATAAATAATTTCTTCAACATAAATTAAATTAACTTTAACTTTAGTCTTTCAACAAAAAAATAATCCTAGTAACATACACTCACACGAACACAAACACAGTAAGTGTGTATGTGTGTGTGTGTGTGTGTGTGTGTGTGCATATGCATATATATGTATGTAGATGTACATGTGCATGTATACACACACATGTGTATGTGTATATGTGTGTGTGTTTGAGTGTGTGTATGTGTGTGTGATATAAATATGTATATATCTGTCAGCCTTCAAGATTTTCTATCAAATGGGGATTTTCAATCCAATATTTACATCCATTTATTTATCTAGTTATGCTGCTGTAAAAAACTGTCCAACCCATACCAGCTCCTATCAAGCTGTCCAACCCATGCCAGCATGGAAAACGGACGTTAAACGATGATGATGATGATGATGATGATGATGATGATGATGATGATGAGGATGATGATGATGATGAGGATGATGATGATGATGAGGATGATGATGATGATGATGAGGGTGGTGGTGGTGGTGGTGATGATACATATGCAGAAGTTCCAGATCTTGAATTCCCTGATAATACAAACTTTATTAATTTACCTGCATTGCAAGAATTCTCTCAGATTTCTCAATAGTTTTGCCATCCAAAATCTGAAGGTAAACAAATATATAAATAAATAAACTACGTGTTTCAAACAAATTTAAGAACCAGATTTTTGAAAATTTGTATTTTAAGGGCCATCAACTATGCATTCAGGGTCAGTCAGTCAGTTCCACCATGCAGCATTCTTGGATAAGTTCCTTTTGTCAATTGCCTTGGACTGACCAAAGACTTAGGAATGGCATTCAGCAAACCAAAATATTGAGAGATAACAGCTCTGGTACTGCAGACATGATTAGAATATCACAGGAAGGGATTACAACACAGTTTTTTATATTCTGGATTATTTTTCCGCTTATTGATAATAACGATTGCACCAGCAGTAGTAGTAATAAGAAAGTGAAAGAGAAAAAGATAAAGAAAGAATTAGACCCAGTATATAACTGGTATTTTATCAACCCTGACCCCTGGAATGATGGAAAGCAGAAGTTAAACCTCGGTGTGATTTGAACTCGGAATATTGCAATAAATTTTTTTTGTCTGACTCTCTTAACGGTCGTGCCAAGTCGACTGCCCTTTTAGGATAAATGCAACCCTCAAAAAATTCCAATCCAAACTTAGTTCCATTCTACATTTTGGTGCTCTCTGTGGAAATTAAGATCTCTTCAATGTTGCTTCTGCTCTTGAAATTTTCCGTTTCTGTAACCAGATCTTGGGTGCCAAAAATTGTGGTTTGTTTTGCTTGCTTGGCAAGGAACTGAGTCAGCTGAGGGGGTATTTTTCTAAGTAGACACGAAGAATACAGGAATACAGATACACACACACACACACACACATACACGCATGTGTGTGTGGTGGTGGGAGAGTTCGTGTGGGGGGTATGTTGGTATATGTGGTGGTGGTGGTGATGGTGGTGGTGATGGGTTATGTGGTTGTGAGGTTTGAGGCGTGGAACTGTATATTTATGTGCACTGTACCTGTAATTGTGTGTGTGTGTGTGTGTATACACCTTAATATACATGAAGTATATGCATATACACATGCATACATATACACATGTATGTATATGTGTATGAATCGACATATATATATGAATGTATGAATACATATAGATATGTATGTATTGTATGTATGTATGTATGTATATATGTGTGTGTGTGTGTGTGTATGTTTAATCATGTGTATGTATGTGTTTGGATATGTGCATGCCTGAGTAAACTTTATCAAAGTGCCTTTACATGTCCATGTATGTGTGTATGTATATATAAATATGAATATATAAATATGTGAATGTATGTGTGTAAGAGTGTTTGTATGCACATCTAAATATTCTGTTTGTATGTATGTATGTATGTATGTATGTACGTATGTGGATGTATGTATGTATTTATGTATGTATATATTCATGTGTGTGTATGCATGTGTATGTATGTGTGTGTAGGTGTATGTATGTATATATGTAGTATGTATGTATATATATATATATATATATATATATATATATATATATATATATATATTCATGGCTGTATGTATGTACATATTTAAGTATGTACATGTATATGTAAAAATATATGTATGTATGTATGCATGTGGTATGTATGTATGTGTATGTATGTATGTCTATGTATGTATGTGGTATGTATGCACATATGTATGTATGAATGTGGATCTATGTATGTATGTACACATGTATGTATGTGTATGTATGTATGTGTATGTATGTTTATGTATGCATATATTATGCGGTATGTATGTATGTACATATGTAAGTACGTATCGCCTTTTTCTTGTTATTATGTCGATATATATGTAAATATATGCATATTTATGTTAATGTATACAGGTGCGTATCCAGTAGGCATGTGTATGTACACCTGTATATATGGATATATGAGTGTATGTATATGAGTATGTGTGTCTGTTAGTCAACATGTTAACAGTTTATGTAAATCAGTGTATATACATATGTGTGTTTATACACATATATTTGTAAATAGCAAAGCATGTATACATAGATACTTTTGTGATTCTAAATTTGTACCTACATATATATACATGTAGATATATGTAGATTTAAAATCATACATAACATACGTGTGTGTGTGTGGAGATGTATATTATTTGGTAATTCTAGGTCACAGTATACTGACTGAAACAAGTAAAAGAAAAGAAAGAGCAAATACACACACAAATACACACACACACACACAAACACATACACACACAAATACACACACACACACACACAAATGCATACACACAAATACACACACACATAACAATATGTACATGCTCACATATACATGCATATGCATACACTTACTAACACACAAGCACGCATGCATACACACATACATGCAAGCACATACACAATGTGGTTTATGGTAAAATGGGGAAAGAAAGACAGAAAGAATGAATGACTGAATGAAATAAAGAGAGAAGAAAAAAAAAAGAAAGAAAATCAAAGAAAGAAAAATTGAAAGAAAAGGAAGTGTGAAAGAAAGGAGGAAAGAAAGAAAGAGGTTTTAAAAGGAAAGAAAGGAAAAGAACAGTGAAAGAAGAAATAAAGAAAGAAGGAAAGAGAGAAAAGAAGAAATGAAAGAGAAGACAGAGGAAGTGAAAAGAAGGAAGATGAATGAAAAAGAAAAATGAATAAAAGAAAGAACAATGAATGAAAAAAGAAAAACGAAAGAGGAATCAATAGTGAAAGGAAGAAAGAGAGAAAGAAAAGACAATGGAAAGGAAAAGAGAGAGAAAGAAGAATGAAAAGGGAAAAAAAAAAGAAAGAAAAGTGAAAGAATGAAAAAATGAAAAAGGAAGGAAAGAGAAATGCAAAAGAAATAGTGAAAGAACGAAAAGAAGAAAAAGGAAAAAAAGAGAAAAGGAAAGAAAGAAAGGAATAAATAATCTGGTAGAAGACCCTAATAGAAGACCTACTAATAGGTAGAAGACCCTAATTTTTAAGAGGTGGGGTGGGGCTTAATTGATACCATTGATCTTCAGTAGTTGACAAGTACTTATCTTATTGACCCCAGAAGTTTGGAAGGCAGAGCTGGCATGAACAGATTTTGAACTCAGAATGCAAAGAGTCATAGCGAATGCTGGTAAGCATTCTTTTATCAGACTCTCTAGCAGCACAACCAATTTGTTGCCTTAGAAGAGGAATAATTAATAAAGAGAAAAAAAATGGTAAGAATTTTACCTTCAAGTTTGGCAGAATGACAATAACGTAGTGTTGGTAACCATCGAAGTCAGCACAAGGGTTCCCCATTAAATATCTGTGGAAAAAAGAAAATCTCATTTATTGATACCATAATAGTGACATTGGCTCAGGAACGAAATTTGCTTCGGGGGTGCAAACCCAGATCCAAATTTTTTTATAAACAAGCTCTTGTCTTTTTATTTATTTTTGTTCTTTGTTCTTTGAGAAGAAAACTAACTTTAAGCCACTTTTTGCAGATTACTTTTTAGGTGTGCTTACATCCCCTGCACTCTTGGTTTCTGGGTCTATGAGTAGTGAAGAAGAGAAAAAAAAGGAAAAAGGTGGATTTTGTAGCATTCATGCCTTTTCCAAACTTCAAAACATGGAATATTAAAAATAGACCTCAGCCAGATTTAATCTTGTGTCCATCGCCCATGTTCCTTCCTTTAGGCTTTCCCTTCATACACACCAGCTCAATTTGATTCGTTCTCAGTCGAAAGACGCCTGTTGTTATTTCTTGTTGTTTGTATTCGTAATTGTGTACCATGTTCTCCATTTTTCTGTTTGTTTGTCTTTTTATCTTTGTTGCCGTACACATTCGCTAGCTTTCTTACAAAGGGATCTAATACTCTTGGCTTAGACTGTTTTGGGGGCAACCAGATCGAACCATCTCAAGTGTAACTGCCCGAAACAGTCGTGACTTCTGGTACTTGATTGAAGAAAGAAAGCCAAGAATGACCCGTCTTTTTTTGCCTGTCCTTCTAATTGTTGTTTCTCTTGTCCACCTTGGTGTTGTCTATCTGTCCGAACGTTTTAATGCCCTCTATTGCATTTTCGCGTTTTAATGCCCTCTATTCCGTTTTTGTTCCAGCAGGGTGGCATCATTTGAAGGCTAAAAATGATGCAAATGCACATTGTGACCAGCGATGTGCAACAACATCTGATAGTCTGGTCAGTCATGTGACCACATTCACTACCAACTCTATAACCTTCACCTCCCACCACCACCACCACCACCACCGCTACTACAACGAGTGTAAAGAAATCGATACTTACAGTTCATTGAAGTGTACAAGATTCTGGAGACATTTGATGCTCGTTATTTCCCCAATGAAGTTAATTGTCAGATCAAGTTTCTTAAGAGACTCACAACCTGAAAAACAGAGAAATCATCATCATCACCATCATCATCACCATCATCACCATCATCACCATCATCATCATCATCATCAGCAGCATCATTGTTATGATTATTATCCAATGTGGCAAGCTGGCAGAATCGTTAAGGCCCTGGACAAAATGCTTAGCGACACTTCGTCTGGCTTTATACTTGGAGTTCAAATCCTGTCAATGTAGAATTTGTTTTTCGACCTTCCAGGGTCGATAAAATAAGTATCAATCAAGCACTGAGGTCAAGGAAACTGACCAATGGTCTTTCCCAAGACATCAGGCTTTATGCTTATGGTACAAAGGATTATTTGGCTGTGCGGTAAGAAGCTTGCTTCCCAACCACATGGTTCCAGTTTCAGTCTGCCCTCAATCCTTTCAGCCTCATCTACCATACAAATTCTTTCCCCATAGTCACTAGTCAAGAAGAAAGCTTCCTGCCCTGCAGTTCAGTCCCACTGCCTGGCCCCTTGGGCAAGTGTCTTCTATTAAAGCCTCAAGTGACCAACGCCTTGTCAGTGGATTTGATAGATGGAAACTGAACGAAGTCCATCATATGTCTATCTGTCTATCTGCTTGTCTGTCTATTAATCTATCTGTCTGTCTATCTATCTATCTATCTATCTATCTATCTATCTATCTATCTATCTATCTATCTGTTTGTTTGTCTGTCTATTTGTCTGTTTGTCTGTCTGTCTATCTATCTATCTATCTATCTATCTATCTGTTTGTTTGTCTGTCTATTTGGCTGTTTGTCTATCTATCTATCTATCTATCTATCTATCTATCTATCTATCTATCTATCTATCTATCTATCTGTGTGTGTGTGTGTGTATGGGTGCTTTTGTCCCCCACCACCACCACCACTTGGCAACCGGTGTTGGTGAGTTTACCTCGTGAGGTAGCAGTTCGGCAAAAGACAGTGATAAAATAAGTACCAGGCTTTAAAAGAAATTGAGAACTGGGGTCAATTTGCTTGACAAAAATTCTTTCTGGCTCCAGCATGGTCACAGTCTAATAACAATGGAAACAAGTAAAAAATAACAGACAAAAGAAATGTGTATGTGTGTGCATGTGTGTGTGTGTGTGTGTGTGTGTGTATGCATATGCATGCACACATACAAGCAAACACACACACGCACACGCACAGAGATTAGGAATGTGAGAGTAACAATGGGAAGAAATGCTTGGTTCCTATAAATACATAAATCCAACAATGGATTGAGCAGCTTGTATTTCTTGTTTCTTTATTCAAACAACAATAACAACAACATGTATGCATGTGTGTGTGTGTGTGTGTGTGTGTGTGTGTGTGTGTGTGTGTGTGTGTGTGT
>NC_068999.1:5099438-5103590 GCF_001194135.2 Octopus bimaculoides | reverse complement strand
AGTGGCTGTGTGGTAAGTAGCCTGCTTACCAACCACATGGTTCCGGGTTCAGTCCCACTGCGTGACACATAACCCCAGACAGGTTCTCTTCTTGATTCATGGTATCAAGGTTGTGATTGTTGCTGTTTAGCCCTAGGTCAATCCTGCTCAACCAGAAGGCCTTTAATGTTCATAGGCCTCCTGGTCAGCCATGACCCTTCAATTTCTTTTATACATCAGGGTCTACATTGTCTATTGTATCCTTTTTATTTAAGATAGTAGTTTGGAATTTGAGGGATATTTGGCTGCTGTGTTTTAGCAGGGCCAGTAACCATGTTGAGATGCCCTTGTGGTCCTGAGTGGGTTCAAAGGCTTAGGGGCATGGCATTTGTTTGCAGGAAGGAAGAAGAGTCACATAATACCTTGGTCAACTCACCTTCTATATTCTCGATCCGTTCGATATTATTGAGCGCCAGATTTAAGTATTCCAACTTCTTTAGTCTGTTGACATGTTCTGGAATAGAGAGAGAGGGGAGAGAAAGAGAGACAGACAGCGATAAAGAAATGAGAGAGGGAGAGGAGGGAGAGAAAGAGAGGGAAACTGAGACAGAAAAACAGACTGATAGGCAGACAGACAGACAGACAGACAGAGTGTATGACTGAGAACCAAAATTCCGTTTGAGACCCAGGTGCATTTCCAACTCTCAAACCAATTCTCACACACATATACGCGGGTTACTTGGTGACCCTGCCAGTGCTGGTGCTATGTAAAAAGCATCCAGTCCACACTGTAAAGTGGTTGGCATTTGGAAGGGCATCCAGCCACAAAATCAGGCCAAAACTAACTTCACCTGGGCTAGTGCCACGTAAAAAGCACTAAGTCCACTTTGCAGAGTGGTTGGCATTTGGAAGGGCATCCAGCTGTAAAAACCCTGCCAAAACAGGCAGAGTAGCATAGGGTACCTATTCTACCTGGCCAGCCCTTGTGAACTGTCCTACCCATGCATGCATTAAACAATGGTGATGATGATTGATAAATATATATATATACACACACACACACACACACACACACACATATATATATATATATACATATATGGGCGCTGGTGTCATGTAAAAAGCACCCTGTATACTGTAAAGTGGTTGGTGTTAGGAAGGGCATCCAGCTGTAAAAACCCTGCCAAATCAGACTGGAACCTGGTGCAGTCCTTCCATTTGTCAGACTCTGCCAAACCCATCCAACCCATGCCAGTATGGAAGATGGATGTTAAATGATGACGATAATAATGATGATGATATACACATATGACAGTCTTCTGTCAGTTTCCATCAACCTATTCCACTCATGAGGCTTTGCTCAGCTCAGAGCTATAGTAGAAGACACTTGCTCCAGGTGCTGCACAATGGAACTGAACCTGGAACCATGTGATTGGGAAGCAAACTTCTTAACCACACAGCCGTGTCCATGTCCATATTTATTTTTTTAAAAATCTAATAATGTAAATATAATGTCCTTTCCTTCATTTCTGCACAACTGCAAAAAAAAAAGAAAAGGAAAAAAAGAAGCTTTCTTTTTTATTCTTGGATATATTTATCGTAAACCGAATCTTGTTCCACACCACTTACCTATTTTAGGAATCAGGTTACACTGGAGATATAAAATCTTCAGATCTCTGCACCATTTATCAATGTTTTCAATCCTGAAAATAATACGGACCATTTAGATAAAGAATGGCAGAATCAGAGAGAAAGAGAGAGAGAAGAAGAAAGACAAAGAGTGTATGTGTGTTGCAGGTGTGAGCGGATGTGTGTTGCATGCATGTGTGTGTGTGTGCACGTGTGATTAAGAATGCGTATGTGCATTTGGGTTTGTTTGTTGGTGTGTGTGTCTTTACGTGTTTGTTCTGTGTGTGAGTAAGTGTATGCATATCATCATCATCATTTAACGTCTGTTGCCCATGCTGGTATGGGTTGGATGGCATGACCAGGGCTGGCAAGCTGGGGGGGAGCTGCACCAGACTCCAGTCTGATCTGGCATGGTTTCTATAGATGGATGCCCTTCCTAACACCAACCACTTTATAGTGTGTGCTGGGTGCTTTTATGTGGAACCACCACTTTTATGTGGTGGTGCCACATGGACACTTTTACATGGCACCCACTGCATAGGTGCTTTTACGTGACACTGCACAGGCACTTTCATGTGACACTGCACAGCCACTTTCATGTGGCACTACACAGGCACTTTCATGTGGCACCACATGGGCACTTTCATGTGGCACCACACTGGCACTTTTACATGGCACTGCATGGGCACTTTTACACAGCACCACACAGGTGCGTTTATGTAACACTACACAGGCACTTTCATGTGACACCATAATGGGCACTTTTACATGGCATTGCACAGGCACTTATATGTGAAGTATACATGTGAGTGTGTGCATGTTGCCTGAGTGTGTATGTGTTGTTGCTGCAACAACAACAACAACAACAACAGCAAAAGCAAGAGTAACAACAACAACAAAAACATCAACTGCTGTAGCAGTAACAGCAACAACAACAACAACAACAACAACAACATCATCAGATAACAGGACAAACCTTTCAATTTCTTGCTGGTGTAAAGAAACTTCTTCAAGGGTGGAAATCTCACAGTTGTTGTGTTCGGCCCTTTTCCTAAGGAGGTCCTCTGTAACTGAATCAGAAAGTGTCAGAAAGGGAATCTAAGTATTGTCATAATGTGTGTGTGTGAGGGAGGGAGGAGAGGGTTCATGAAAGAGGGTTGTGGTCAAAGAAATAGGGTGATGATGGGGTAGGGTAGAAAAATATTGAGCTGGTCAAGGAAATGTGGGTGGGAAGGGTAAAGAAGGGGTTTGAACAAGTAGAAGACACTTGCCCAAAGTTCCATGCAGTGGGAGTGAACCCAGATCCATGTGGTTGAGAAAGAATCTCATTTAAAGATTAAGAAAGGGTATGAACCATAACAAGTGAAGGAGAGAAAGACATATATATAAAGACATATATAGCTTTATTTTGACTAAATACTTACAGTACAAATCTAGGAAAAATATATAAAAGAACCCAGAGAGAGATTGTGTGGTGGGCATGCCTTTCTGGAAAGATATATTCAGCAGCATAGATGGAAAACTTGTACTATGCTCTGACTGAGAATTGAAACCACATTGTAGAGTTTCCATAAAAACTTGGTACATGCAGAGGAAAGTTGCTCTCTCTGTCTCTCTGTCTCTCTATCTTTCTCTTCTTCACTCTCTCTCACACACATAAAACACCCCTTCTCATACACACATACATATAAATGCACTCACATGTGGGGACACACGCACATACACACAAACAACACATGCACACAACACACATACATACATGTACATACGCACATTTAAAGTGCAACATACAATTGAAATTTATGTACATTCTTTTGTTTTTATTTTCTTCTTCCTTTCCTTTTTTTTTGAGTTGTTGTTGTTGTTTCAAATTCTTCACCAAATAATGTACGAATCTTAAATCAAGAATCAAGGCTCCTTCATTGGAATTCAGACAATATGGCAGGCGGGTAGAGTTACACCGCAGAACTTTGGGAAAATAGAAACAAAAAGAAGAAAAACTACAGTAGCAACAACAACAGCAACAAAAACTGTACCTACAACACACACACACACACATACATAAAATACATGCACACCACACACATAATACACACACACACATAAATACATGCATGCATTGTATGTACACACCCGTAGATATACAACCACAAACAGACACATGCATAGTATACACAAATGCATAAAACACATACAGACATACACACAAACACACACATGTATATGAGCCAAAAAAGGGAGACTCTATAGGCTTGTTCAATCTGCTAAGAATAGCAGTTAAATCTTGCCATGGGTTGCATCTTACCATATTAAAAAAAAAAAAAATTTAAGAAAAGGGCTTGTTGGACAATGTTATCCTAGATGCACAGAGAGATAGGATGGTCATGAATAGAATACCTTTTTTCATCAGAGATCTACTTGATCAGGGGTAGACATAGGGCTAAACGACAACACAAATGTATACCCATTTGACACATATATGCACATACATGCAGTATGTGCATATATATGTGTGTATATATATATATATATATATATATATAT
>NC_068999.1:5097963-5099428 GCF_001194135.2 Octopus bimaculoides | reverse complement strand
ATATATATATATATATATATATATATATATGCATAAATATACATACTATATCATAACTAGTGACACTTCTACATCATCATCATTTAACGTCCGTTTTCCATGCTGGCATGGGTTGGACGGTTTGACTGATGACTGGTGAGCCAGATGACTGCACCAAGCTCCAATCTGATCTGGCAGTGTTTCTACAGCTGAATGTCGTTCCTAATGCCAACCACTCTGAGAGTGTAGCGGGTGCTTTTTACGTGACACTGGCAGAAGAGCCAGTCAGGCGGCACTGGCATCAACCACATTCGGATGGTACTTTTTATGTGTCACCAGCATGGAAGCCAGTTGAGGGGCACGGCATCAACTACGTTCGGATGGTGCTTTTTATATGCCACCAGCCATTTAGTGGCTATATCAAGTCCAAATATTCTACCTGTTATATGCTCAGCCTGGCCTTATCTGGCCTCTCAGACCAACCTGATAATGTCTTTTAAAAAAAAGGCCGACCAAAGCCTTGTGAGTGGATTTGGTAGACGGAAACTGAAAGAAGCCCGTCGTATATATGTATATGTATATATATGTGTGTGTTTGTGTGTCTGTTTTTGTCCCCCACCCCCACCCAACATCGATTGACAACCGATGCTGGTGTGTTTACGTCCCCGTAACTTAGCGGTTCGGCAAAAAGAGACCGATAGAATAAGTACTAGGCTTACAAAGAATAAATCCTCGGGTCGATTTGCTCGACTAAAGGCGATGCTCCAGCATGGCCGCAGTCAAATGACCGAAACAAGTAAAAGAGTAAAAATTACATCATTAAAATACAGGATAATGTATGATTATTTCAAAATAATATAAATGAACATTACATTTGATAAAATAGTCTGAATGCTAAAGGGTTAAATAACTAGGAAGTGTTATGCTTACTTGCAACCATATTTTTCTCTCTATCTTTTCCTAAAGTTCCTCAGTCAAAATCATATTTCACACGTGCCTTGTTTGTGTATCAATTGCTATTGGCAACTGCTTCAGTTGTAAAGAATTCCACGAACTAAAGGGAGACTACTCTCACTTTAATGTTTTCTTTCGTTACAAATTCAGTATCTCGTTCATCGTTTATACATCTAACATTATTACGAAAGGCATGAACGCCACATTATTGCATTTGCCTTCTTTCCACTGAATATGAGATCTCATATTTATGTTTAAATATTATCAGAAGTCTGTAAACTACCAGATTATTACAGATTTCTCTATTTAGCATACTGTCTGCCACCCCGTATGACTTTGTTTCCTCATAAATCGATGATGATGATGACGATGATGATGATGATCCTTTCTACCATAGGCACAAGGCCTGAAATTGGTGTGTAGGCGTTGGGGGCTAGACCTTTGGAAACATGCAGTACGTGAGAAGACCCGGCAAGCCACGTGAGACCATAACCCAGGGCTGTAACCAGCCCACTTATGCATACTTTTCCTT